>NC_038246.2:19618155-19825887 GCF_000004515.6 Glycine max | reverse complement strand
CTATTTCGTCACGTATCGAGATACGACTCGTGCGATTCTTATGATACTAACTACCATGCTAATAACCATATGTTGGAGTCTTTTTCCAAATTTCTAAATCTCAAGCATTACTGGAAGCAAATCTTGTAGGAGCAAGAGAAAATAACTTCAATGAGTTGAATAAGTTGAACATTGATAATCTCATAGAGTGACCCATGATAAAGTTTTTAATATATGCGGTATCTTCTACAATTTTTGTGATTCAAGAACATTATTGGTAAACAACATTGTTTTTTCTGTACTCACAGCAGACTTCTTTCATGGTTGTCATAGAAAGTGGAGCGATGTTTCTAAAGGCATTAGATTTTTCTGACGAGGTAAAAGACAAGGATTTCATTGCTATCTATTGAATCTAACATAAGAAAACATATGTGCAGCTAAGAACACGGAAAAAAAAAAGTTTATCAAGAATGTTCTTAGATCACAAAAATTGCAGAAGCTGTCGGGTATATTAAAAACTTTATCCTGGATCACTCTGCGATTATAAATGGTCAATTTATTCCACTCACTGAAGTTGTTTTCTCTTGTTCCTACAAGATTTGCTTCCACCATAATAATGCTCAAGAAGTTTAGAAATTAGAAAAAAGGACTCCAACAAATGGTTATTAGTGAGCAATGGTCTTCTAACAAGGAGGAGGATGTTGGAAAGGCAAAATTTGTGAAAGAAATATTGTTGGATTTGGTGACACAATGTTGATTATAAACATTCTTTCACTACTGATGTTCTTAGAAAAACAGTTGTGGATGTGACTTTTCTTCACTTGGTATGAAAAAGTGAGAAAAACCATACATCAATATGAAAGAAAAGTATAAAGTGAAAAATCAACCTATTATGAGGTGGTGCACTCAAATTAATTGACTGTTAGATTAAGAGTAGCACACCTCTTCATTGTTTAGCTTATTCTTTAAATACAAGGTTATACATCATATCCTTAAACATAATTTATTAATTATTAATGTCTTTTTTATATTATAGTCATGAATGGCTTAGTGAAGATTCACATAGACTTTCCCCACATCAAGATATGGAACTTACTCTTGAAAGAAAGAAATGCTTTAAAATGTTCTTTGTTGATGTGAATGTAAGGAGTCAAGTGAATGTGGAGTTTGCAAATTTTTCCAATGAAAGATAAGGCTTTGATGATGTTGACTCTTTAAGGGATAGAGATCTAATGAGTGCAAAATCTTGGTGGCTAGTTCATGGTGCTCGTACACCAATACTTCAAAAGATTGCTCTTAAGCTACTTGGACAACCATGATCATCTTCAAGTTGTGAAAAAAATTGGAGCACATATTCTTTCATTCATTCTATAAAAAGAAATAAGGTGACACCTCATTGGACAAAGGATCTAGTATTTGTTTATAACAATCTTCGTCTCCTTTCAAGAAATTTCCTACAATACCATCAAGAGGAAACTAAAATGTAGGACATTGTAGGAGATGAATTTGGATCACTTGATGAGAATAAAATTCTTAAAATTGTTAATTTATTCTTGATGAACTAGAGTTAATGATGATGACCAAAAAGGAAGGGGAAGGACTTAAATAAATTAATATTAGCAAGTTATTATTTTGGATTTTTCTTTTCAATGATGATTTCTTTTAGTATATATATTTTTGTGTGAGATTCTTTATTAAAGAACTTAACAAGTTTTATTCTTAGATTCTTTGCATTGTGAAATATTATACCTCTTATTACCTTCTATGTGAAGCTTATTATCATATGAAAATTATAAAGCTTAACAACTTGTTTTAAGATGAATATAAAAATCTTAATTATTAATTTAAGTTTTTGTTATGTCGATCATATGTATGGAAGGGAATTCACTTACTCCAAGAGTAAGTTTAAGAAGTTACTCTCATTTTGAACCCCTTATTTTATTTTAAACCGATAGTTCAGATTAAATCCCTAAAGATCCACATGTGACCTCTCTTCCCAATTATCCACTAATGCTCTATCTTATTCTTGCCAGTTCTTCACCACCGAAAAGTAGATAGCATTAAGGGTGATGCCAAAATGAGAAAAGAAAAAGAGAAGTCCAATTGCTCGATGACACCTGTAAATTAGGTCCTTTGCACTTGACTCAAAACTACAAGTTATGGTTTGAATTGACAAGAAAATATGCCGGAGATGAATCTGATAGGAATAGTCGAACACAATGGAAGCTATTAATTTCATATCCAAAAAGTGAAAATAGTCATGAATCGACATTTGGGTTTTATAACAAGCAATTCATGTGTAGTTGAACGGAATCTATTGGGATTCTTACACAGAACCAAATAACACAATTAAAAATCGAATCGCCATTCCAATTAGAGCCGATATACATTAAGACGTCAAATCTGAAATGGATCTTCTAATGAGCAGACCGACCATCAACAGGGGAGGATCTAAGTAGGAGAAGGAATGACTATGAACTGCAACAATTCAGATTGTGGTTCTCTATTCGTGGTGTCTCGGACTGGATGGCAGTGGCGGAACAACTGACTGGGTGGAAGCATCTCAGACTGAGATGTGACGGCAACGCAATGAACATGGAGATGATGGCATTGAACAGAGTTACTGATCTGTTCGCGAGAGAGAAATAACACAACAAAAAGAATTGAGACAGAGAGCGAAGAAACACCTCGTAGATTTGAGAAGAAGTCACGTGTGGACCTTTAGAGATTAAATCTGAGCCATTGGCTTAAAATAAAAGGTTCAGATTGAGAGTAACTTTTTAAACTTACTCAGTACTTATAATTTTTTTGCATATATTGTTCACTCTATGTGGTCTAGTGGATCGCATATTTTATCATACACCTCTTTTTCTCTTTTCCCTTAACATGGTATCTACAACCTAACAAGAATTTATCCTCCTCACAGTTCACCACCGCCACTTGATTAAAAAAAAACTTGTAGACTGCATTTTCCTTTGGTTTCTGGACTTCTATAGTGGCATCTTTCTGGTAGCATTTTCACTTCTATTAGCCAGCTGATGGTCTTTTTCAACGCGGGACACCTAGATTTGGATCAGCCTCTCCCACTCAGCCTTCACCTGGTACCCTAAGGCCAAACTTTGGCACACATGCCCACACACACTATCTTTAGTCAAATCTACTCCATCATCATTGAGGCCTCAGTCGTGCTTGGAGCATCCTTTACAAGCACTGTCTATTGTACTGTGTTGCTCACCCAATTCTCCTATCGCCAAATCTTCCCCTAGATCTTGAACAGATGAACTGACATCTGTTGAGATCTCTCCCCTCCCTTGGAGCCTTTTTCGACAACTGTATGGTCATCTGCTCGGTTACCCAATATCAGCCATGATTAGATCTAGCAGCCCTGCTGGTTTTAAAGACATTTTCATGGTTGAGCCCCTTATTTTCACCAATGATGCTAGCTGCCCCTCTCTCCACTGACAAGTTGGACAGAAATGATATGATACTTGGGCTTTAGATACCAAAATGTGGCTTATGGGGCAGGGCTACATGGCCCACCTCCACCAAGGCTAACTTTTGTAATCTTGCCTCCAATTATAGTTATTATTTCTAATTAACAACTACATTTTTTTAATTCCATACTCTTGGGGTGCTAACCAGATCCCTATTAGTATTAATCACACGTAATGATCAAACCAAAAATAGTAAGGTCGGGCAAAGGTGGAATAGGCAATATAAAATACATAAAGCAAGAAGAGGCAAAAACTATACTGCAAAAGTTAAGTTGTAAAAGGATTCTCAAGGAATTCATGTTACAATCAGCAAATGAACAATGCTATTGATGCTATGTAGAAAGTTCAAACTGTATAAAGTTTTCCACAATCCATGAAAGAAGAATTTCTCTTTTTAATTTTCAAAGTTCATACCAAAGGATTTTCCATTTTTAGAATCACAATTATCTAACATGTTTGGTTTCACGTTTCAGATGTAATTTTCCACGTTTTGGATGAGAATATAATTTTCAGAAGCTAATAGTTAGAGCTTCCACACCCCAAACATGATTCTTCCATCCTCAACGAGTTTCCAAACACACCAAATATTGTTGACAGGGTGTCAAAAGGCGATAAAATCTCTATTTGATTTCTTGAAATATTTCTGTAAATAAGTTTGATTCTGTACTTATTTTGTTTCCCAGTTTACCTAGTAATTATTGTGTTTCCTTTTTTTAATTTAGCATATTTTAGGTAATTCATTATTATTATATTTTCTTTCCCTAATTTAGGATTTAGTTTCCATATTTTAGGAAATCACCTAATGTAATTCTCCTTTATAAAAAGGAGGAATCCCTGCACAGTTGATAATCAATAATATTCTGTATTTTCTACTTGGTATCCGCGCTCGATCTCTGTGCCACTCTGATTTGTAGCCATGGCTGACAGTTCCTCAGTCACCGGCGATGATCAAAATTCCCAACCTCCAAAACACGAGCAGAGGGTTATTTTTGGTGATTCTCATTCTGTTCAAATCACCTCTTTTCAACTTAATGGGTCAAACTATTTCCAATGGTCCCAATCTGTCCAGATGTATATCCGTGGAAGAGGAAAGCTTGGGATACCTCACTAGTAAGCGACCCAAGCCCGACACTACTGACCCACAACACACTGTGAGGGCTGCTGAAAACTCCATGGTGATGACGTGGTTGGTGAACTCCATGGAGGAAGACATCAGTAGTAATTATATGTGCTATTCCACAGCCAAAGAATTGTGGGATAGTGTCATGTCATAGAAATGTATTCAGATCTTGGGAATAAATCTCAGATTTATGAGCTCACCTTGCAAGCTAGAGAAATCCGGCGAGGTAACAATGTGACAAGATACTTCCACTCCTTAAAGCGAGTGTGGCAAGACCTTGATCTCTTCAACAATTACAACTGGATGTCAGCCGAGGATGCCAAACACTATCAGCAGACAGTGGAAGAAGGAAGAGCATTTCAGTTTCTTGCTGGTCTCAATGAGGAGCTAGATGAAGTTCGTGGTAGAATCATTGGGATGGCAACCTTGCCTTCACTAGGTGAAATTTTTGCAGAAGTTAGAAGAGAGGAAACTCGCAGGAGTGTGATGATGGGAAAGATGAAAGTGGATCCACCTCTTGAGACCAATGCTTTGGCTGTAGAAGCTACTGCTTGTAAGAGTTCAACCGATTAGAAGAGCTCCTCCAATCTCAGGTGTGACTATTGCAACAAACAGTATCCCACCCGAGAAATATGTCTGAAAAAATAGATCCTAAATCTGGTCCTATACATCTCATGAGGCAAAAAAAAAACCTCCTTGTGTAAGGAACAAGTTGATGAACTCATAAGGTTGTTAAAATCTAGTATTCCTAGTGGTTCTATGGCATAAACAGGTAATTTTAGTACCTCCAATTCTCTTAACTGCACCTCAAATATGTGTGCACCATGGATCATTGATTCAGGTGCTTCTGATCACATGACCAGCCTTTCTTCTTTATTTAAAACTTATTCTCCTTGTTCTGGAAATAAAAAGATTAGAATTGTAGATGGTAGTTTTTCAGCAATTGCAGGAGAAGGGAGTATTACATTATCTAAACACATTGACTTAAAAAATGTGCTACATGTACCAAAATTATCCTATAACCTTCTCTCTGTTAGTAAAATTTGCAAGGATTCCAATCGTAATGTGAAGTTTTTTGACACTCATTGTATTTTTCAGGACCAGACTTCGGGGAAGATGATTGGCGGTGCTAAAATGATGGATGGTCTCTACTATTTCGAGGATGCTTTCAAGAATAAAGTAGCTCAAGGTCTTAGTGGTATTAGTTCTACCTCTGTAAGGGACCAAATAATGCTTTGGCATAGTAGACTAGGACATCCTAGCTTTCAATATCTTAATCTAAACTAGAGTGTTTGGTTCTATTATTTTTATGCATACACCATCCATATCTCGATCTAAACTAGACCTAACAGCAGAAAAATGTATTTTCATTGGTTATTCTCCCACCCAAAAGGGTTATAGATGTTTCAATCCTATCACAAAAAAACTTCATGTTAGCATGGATGTTACCTTCTTGGAACATCAACATTAGTTTCAAAATAATTCACTTCGGGGGAAGAACATAAATGAAGTCAATTTCTTGCATGAACCATTACTCACTCCTATTTTACACAATGAGGATACAACTTTAATTGATCAAATAAATGTGGAAACAGATCCTGAAATTGATAAGGGAAACCCTGTTCCAGACTTAGGAGGAGCCCAAACAGGGAAAGAAATACCACAGTCAAAAAAGGAGTTTCATGTTTATGCTCGAAAGTATCATAAAAAGACCAGAAATCAGTTCATCATTTCTGCATCAAGCCAACCAGAAATCCCAAAAGACGGCCCAGCAGAAATACCTCAAGAACTTCCAGGAAACACCGAAATTCCCACTTCTAATACTGATTTGCCCATAAAACCAGCCAAACCCAGCACAAACCATCCCATTTCCAAATATGTTTCCTACCAAAACCTTTCACAAAATCACCAAGCCTTCACCTGTAAAATCACAAATTTGTTTGTGCCTAGAAACATTGAGGAAGCACTAGATGATCCCAATTGGAAATTAGCAATCTTAGAGGAGCAGGATGCACTTAAGAAGAATGGTGCTTGGGAGAATGTAAGCCTGCCCCATGATAAAAAAGCAAGTAGGGTGTAAGTGGGTTTTTACCATTAAGTGCAACACGGATGGAAGTGCAGCAAGGTACAAGGCTAGGTTGGTAGCAAAGGGATTTACCCAAACATATGGAGTAGATTATCAGCAGACTTTTGCTCCGGTTGCTAAACTTAACTCTATACAGATTCTTCTTTTTTTTTATCAGCAAAATTAATTGTATTATAAATGAAATAGAGTACCAGAGGTACTAATTTACAAGGGATATTACAGCATTACATCTAGTCCACAAGTAGTCAATGAAGAGCTACTTATGTGGTGTACTCTATTGTTGTTCTATTTGTACTACCCTCTACAAAAACAAAAAACCCTGTCTGATATTGCTTGACCACTGATTAAAATGGGTTGTGAAATCCTTCTCGAAATGTCTAAGCCAAGTCCAAATTAAGAAAATAGCATCTTCGAACAGTCGGTTAGCATCAAATTCTGTTTCAGAGCTTCCAAATAGACCATGTTACCGCCAGCCACCAATACCTCCACCTCTTGGCCCTTATTCCTTCAATCTGGATAGAAATATGCTGAAGAAAATGCTGTTTAGGGCTGAATGGGAAGAGACCTTTAATATTCATCCATGACATCGATTCCCACCAGATTGGTTGGATTTTTATGCAATGGATAAATAAGTGAGATGCGTCCTCCTCAACACTTCTACAAAAAGGACATAACATATCCTGGATCTGCATTTGTCTCCTGTGAATTCTTCTTTGTCGGCAATCTGTCCCTGAATAGTCTCCATGCAAATACTGCAATTTTGCTAGGGATCTTTGTCTTCCATAATTCCTCACACCATTCCTCCTGCTGGTCTCCTGCAATGTCCTCCCATATCAGATTATAAGCACTGCGTGTAGAGTAATTGCCTGACGGATCACCTGACCACTCCCAAACATCAGTTCCCTGTTGTTGTATACCCTTCCCTCCTACCTCCCTTAGGAAATTGACAGCTGAATCAATTTCATTATCGAACAACGGTCTTCTCCATAAGAAATTCCACTCCCACCCCATATCCTTGTGAGATCCCATCTGTCTGATAGTGTGATTCTGCTGTGATGATATCAGATACAGTCTAGGATATCTTTCAGCTAGTGTGTCCTCTTGGTGAAACCACTTGTCTTCCCAAAACTTGATCTTATCCCCACCTCCAACCTTCCATCTCATGTTATTTTGAATGATCACTCCCTGGTGTGAGTGATTAAAAGCTTGTTTTAGATCCCTTCACCATACAGATTGGTGTCCTGCCCTCCCTGGTTCGTCAAGATTCCTCCATCCACCATATTTGGATTCCAATACTCTGGTCCATAACTCCCCTTTTTCTTGCATTAGGTGCCACTTCCATTTATCAAGCAATGCAAGGTTAAATGTGTCAATATCCTTAATGCCCAAACCTCCCTTCTCTTTTGATAAGCATACTGACTCCCATTTAATCCAGGCAATCTTGTTATGGTCTGGTCCACCTCCCCACAAGAATCTACGCTGCAACCTCAGTAACTTGTCCACCACTGATTTTGGAACCCTGAAAAAAGATAAAAAATAAATTGGAATTGATGTAAGCACGGCCTGTATTAGTGTCACTTATGTGTCTTTGTTTTCACTTTGCCAATTTCCTCTCACATTTGTGGATAATGGTATCCCACATCTTTCGTCGCCTCGGATTGGCCCCTATAGGTATGCCTAGATACACAAAAGGAAGAGTCAACAAACTACAATTCAAGTACTTAGCCGCGTCTTGCTTCCACTGGTCAGATACCCCAAATGCTCCGAAACAACTCTATTCCTTGCTGCCAATCTCAATTGGCCTTTACATCAATTGGATTTCAAACAATGTTGTTAATGGCGGATGGCGGTTCATGGTGGAAAGTCAAAAATCCGCCATAAAAATATGGCGGATGGCGTAGCGGAAAATGACGGATGTCATGGCGGACAAAAAAAAAATACATATATATAAACTCATTGAAATTGAAAAAAACAAAGGATTGCATTCAAATAAACTAAAAAAGTTTCATGAGTTCATATAATAATCAAGTACCAATACCAAATAAACTCATTAAAGAGTTCAAAATAAGAAAATGATAAAAACATAATGCAAAGTGCAAAGTGAAGGTTGAGGCTCTAATCATCTTCTCCAATCCCAACATAATCATCTTCATTGTTATCACATGGTAATGGAGCATCTCCCTCTCCCTCTTCCCCATCAGACGCCTTAAAATTGACCATGATTTCTTCTTCTTCAAATTCAACATCAATATTCTCCTCAAAATCTAGATCCTCATCATTTTCTTGGACTGCTTTTTGCTTCCTTGATGAAGATCCAACAACCATTGCCTGTTTTTTAGAAGTTTGGGCAGCAGCAACACTTGTTTTTTGCTTTTTCCGCCTAGTATACTTCCTACACTCTCCAACCCCCGAAGCCTGATACACAGTTGCCAAATTTAGAGCATCATCATCTTCAAATACCAAATCATTTCCAGCATCATTATCATCATCTTGATCCATCTCTCCCACGAGCCATTCATTGTACACATCAATATCATTAAGAGAAATTGGATCAATTTCATCTCTTGCATTATATCTTTGCTTCAATTGTTGGTTGTATTTGACAAACACCAAATCATGGAGCCTCTTGTGCTCAAGCCTATTTCTTTTTTTGGAATGAATCTACAACATAACAAATAAATGTTGATTTCAATCTCAAATATACTCCAAATAAAACTTGATCATCAAAATTAAATAAAATTAAAAAGTATAGTTAGAGTTTTGTCACAATTACTTGCCCAAACACACTCCAATTTCTTTCACATCCTGAAGCACTGCAAGTCAAACTCAAAATTTTAATAGCTAGCTTCTGCAAATTTGGAGTTTGTGACCCAAACATTCGCCACCAATATGCTGCAATACAAATTACCAGCCAAGAGCATAACTTAGAATTCTGAATTATAACACTAATACATAAAAAAAAAAGTATGATAAGTTTCTTACTAGGAGAATGGGTTTTCTTTTGAGCCATTGCAAAGTCGGAACCAAAGTGGTCAGCACCAATCTTGTAAAGATGCAACTCGGTTAGAATTTTCTGTTGCACATCAAATTGTGGAATTAACTTCTTAATGCACTCAAACAAACCATTGGTGACCTCAAAATCAAACTCCAAGTCAGTGTTGTTATAAAAGAACTCTGGATTTAAGAAGTGGGCAGCTGCATGCAGTGGCCTATGAAGCTGACAATTCCATCTTTTATCAATGATTGCAAACACATCTTTGTACTTGCTTTCATTGTTGTTGAAAGACTTGATAATTGTTTCTTTTGCCTTGTCCATTGCTTCATAAATATAGCCTATGACTGGTTTCCTTTCACCATCCACAAGACGAAGCACTTTCACAAGTGGAGCCATGACTTTAAGAGTGTAAACCACAGTATTCCAAAAAGAAGGCATGAGCACAACCTTTGCAGATTCTTTTCCCTTAGGCTCCTTAGATAGCTTGTTCAAGGTCCATTCATTAGAAGTAAACATCTTTCTAATATTGGCTTTCTCTTTGTGAAGCCTTTCCAAGGTTAGATAAGAAGTGGTAAATCTAGTAATAGCATGTCTCACCAATTCCCTCTTGTTTGTAAAATTTCTCAACAAACTTAAGGTACTAGAATGGGCATAGATAAACCCAACTAGATTAATTCCTTCTAATTGTCTTCCTTATCAAGGGAAGCTTCCCAATATCTTCAAGCATCAAATCAATACAATGAGCTGCACAAGGAGTCCAATAAATATGTTTCCTTTTCTCCTCCAACAACTTACCCGCTAAAACATAGTTGCTCCCATTATCGGTTACAACTTGAACAACATTCTCTTCTCCAACTTCCTCCACAATGGCATCAAGCAACTCAAAAAGCTTTTCACCTGTCTTTACAAAATCAGAGCCATCAACAGACTTCAAAAACATCGTACCAGCTTGAGAGTTAATCAAAAAATTAATGATGCATCTTTGTTTCCGATCAGTCCATGCATCGGACATAATAGTACAACCATACTTGACCCATTGCTCCCTATGGCCTTTCATCAAATTTTCAGTATATTCAACTTCCTTCTTCAAGAGTGGAACTCTGATGTCATGATAGCTAGGAATGGGCAAATGTGGCCCATATTGACCAATGGCTGCAACCATATTCTCAAAGCTTTTCAATTTAATGAGGTTGAATGACAAGCCTGCTTGGTACCAAAAGCGAGCAATATGTTGATGCACCTTCAATACTTCATTCTTATCCATTGACTCTCTTATGTTCATTTGCCACAACATCTCCATTTTTCTCCGATTGATTGCATTTTTTGGATTCTTACAAAATTTGTCCATTGGTCCTTTTTTAGTCCCACACTTTGTCTTTGCACTTGCAGCAACATTACAAGAGTCTGCAAACTCATCTTCTTCACTTCCATCACATCCAATTGGTTCACCAAATTTAAAATCTCTTATATTTGTCATATTACCACTACCAGAAGTACTGTAAGTGGTCCCACTTTTTTTGGTAGCCATATATTCCTTCAACTCTTCGACTACATTTGGTGGAGTTTTCTTGCAAGCTGCAACGTTACCAGACTTCCCAACCAGGTGTTGTTTGGCTCTTGTTATTCCTCCCTTTGTGATTTTTCCACAGAAATTACAAACAATGGTGTTTGTATCTCCTTCCACTAGTGAATGGCAATATTTTCAGCCTGGGTCTGCCTTATTTTTCCTCGTTGCACTTGCAATAGCAGCATCGGATGATGGTTCAGTCATTTAAAAGAGGACTGAACAGAAAAAAAAAATTGTGGTGTCAAATAGAAAAATAAAAAAAATGGGACTGTTAAAAGTAAAAAGGAGTGTCAAATAGCAAAAGGAAAAAAAAGCTAGAACAGAAAAAAAGGGTGTCAAACAGCAAAAACAAAATTAAAAAAAATGAAAGTTGGCCCGCACCACTTTGCCCGCGATGTTGACCTTCGTGTGGTTGTTTGTTGCCACCGTTCGTGCCGGTGCGTCACCGCCGTTCGTGCCGGAGCTCGTCGCCGCCGTAGGTAGTCGTTGTTGGCTGTGTTCTGCGTGCAGGGGGTGTCGCAGCTGCGGCTGGGTGCGGGGGGGGGGGGACGCGGCTGGGTGCAGGGGAGGGTCGCGGTTGGGTGCGCTTTTAGTTGGAAGGCTGCGTTCTAATTCACAGCTGCATGGGAGGGGAGGGCTTGCTTTTGAATGAATTACTGGGTAGGGTCAGCCCAACTTCTACCGCGGACAAAAAGCAAAATAAATCCGCCATTTCCGCCATAACCACCACGACCGCCATGGCTATCCACGCCACTGCTATTCGGTGGCGTTTTTTCAAAAATCCGCCACGAAAATCCGCCATGGCGCCGCCATTTAACAACACTGATATCAAAAATGTTTTTTTTGATTGAGGAACTTGAGGAAGAAGTGTTTATGAGTCTTCCCCCTGGATTTGAGGAAGAGCTTGGAAGAAATAAGGTGTGTAGATTAAAGAAGTCACTATATCGGCTGAAGCAATCTCCAAGAGGGCTGAACAATTAAAAAAAAAAAAACAGAACCAAAAATTAAAGAAGAGTGTCAAACAGAAACAAAAAAAACAAAACCAAAATTAAAAAAGAGTCAACCAGGGTCTGTCTTATATCGTGTCACCTTCCGGTCGCCGCCGTGTTGTCGTCCGTTGCTCACATGCATGGTATGTGGTGCTCACGTGGTGCGTGTTGTCGTCGTCGACTTCGAGTGACACCGTGAGAGAACTCGTGCTGGTGCGTGCTGCTCATCTCATTTTGATTCCAAACCCGGGTTTAGGGTTGGGCTGGGTCAGCCCAAGACAGCCCAATTTGTCATTTTGGGAAAATTTTCAAAAAAAAAAACGTTTCTTCCACCGTAACCGCCATTCCACCACCACTGTTAAACCTATGGTGGCCGCCATTTGAAACCCGCAACACCACCGCTATTTGGTGGCGTTTTATCAAAAATCCGCCATACCATACCGCCATGGTGCCACCATAACCGCCATTTGACAACACTGTTCTGGTCACATCATTAAACTAACAAATGATATTGGAACTTTTGGATTTGAAATTTCATCATTGAACTAGCAAATTCATTAAACCTTCACCATTGTTTGTTTTCAGTGAACCAAAGCTGACAGCAGCTGCCCAGGTAGTATAATTGGCAAATCCCGTTAATTTTTCACATGGGATAAGTGGGGCGTTGGTAAACATTGTCGTGGCGGGATCTGAATAAGCCATAAGAAACCAGTCAAACAAACAGCGATAATACAGCAACCAAATGGGGCCAAAGAATGCCCAAACGGAACCAAACAGGTCCAAACAACAACCAAACGGGTTCGCCAAAGGATAAAGGGCACGACGGAGAGGTCGCTGGAGAGTGGGTCACCGGAAAACAGCATCACACACCAGAAAGGAGGGTGCGTGAATCTCACGAGACAGAGAAGAAGCATGCGTGGGAGCACATGTGGCAGCATATGGTTTTTTTTTTTTTTTTCTTGAAATGCAAAGATAATTTATATTAATAAAAATTACCAGAGGTACTACAAGATATAAAGATATATAGGGAAGGGATCCTGTAAGAGCAGGAACAAAAACAAACAATAAACAATAAGCCCCCACCCTGCCCTACAAAGAAAACATTAATTAAAGACTAGAGGCATGCATATGGTGGCATGCTGATGGGGGTTATGGTCACCGGAGAAGGGCGACGATGGTCAGAGGTCGCTCGCTAGAAAAAGGGGTGACAGTGTTGCTGCCAATTGGTGGCAGAGAGGGTGGGCAGCACTGCTCACCGTGAAGCCAAAGGGATTGAAGGAAAAACCCTAATCTACTGGTACCATATAGGAGTGTTTACAAAAGTTGTGTGTTGTTATCATACACACTGATTTATTTATAATCATAGGTAAAAGATAATTAAGGAAACAGAAAAGAGATCCCTACATAAGATATACCTAATTTCCCTTTTTACATTCAATCATATCAAATCAAATATTAAACGGAAGTAATTTAGCTCTGTAAAAAAATGGTACTTTAGCATTGTGCTATTTTTAAAATTGTTTTATATTTTGTTAACTTTTACTACATATAATATATGTACAGTAGATGAATGCCTAACAATCCAATTCCAAATGAGTTCCAATCCCAAAAAGTGAACCAAATAAGTAAACTCCCCATTCCCCTGACCTTGAAAAGTCTCATACCACGTACCCCCCTGTTTACCACAAACCATGTAAAACTGTTTTGGAATGGTTTTGCAGAAGTAATTTTTTTTTCTCCAATCTCACTAATTCTTTGAACACCTTTCCTTCTTGATATACTCCTTCAAAGGTCCAAAGCTCCCTCACAGGTACAGTCTACTATTTGGACTGCATTGCTTCTTAATAGAGTTAATTCTAGCAACTCGTTGCATGTTGATAGCCTGCATAAGATTCTTTCTTTCCCAGATGTATATTATGTGTTATTTCCTCACAATCAGCTCCATACTTGTTCTTTAAACAGCTCAGCTACTGTTTCTTTATGGAAATTCCTATTCAGAAATTCTGGTGAATGATGGATGTATCATCCCTAGGTCCCTAGATCAGTTTATGATGATTAGTTTTAATGGCTTTGATTAAGAGGCAACAATTCTTCACGAATGGCATTTGGTTGGATCTTAAGTATCATATTTTTAAGGAGGCTTCTGTGACACAACATTTGATTTGGGATACAAAATTAGGCATTTCAAGTTTGGAGTCTAACTGTCAAGGGCTGGGCAGCTTTGTTCAATTGGTTTGTTTTATGGTTTTTTCCTTATGTTTAAAGAGGGCTCTTTGTCCTCCCATTTCCTAGTAATTTTTTTATTCAAATAAATTTCTTCTTTTATCCAAAAAGGACAAACATATCATAAAAATCAAATTTGCATATAATATTGTAAGCTTTAACAAACCTGTGACACAAAACGGGGAAGCATAATCCTGAGTATTTGTTCAAGGACTTGAGTCCCAGCTGATTCAATTGCTTGCTTTGGTATTGCTTGGAAAGGAAAAGGTATTTCAATGCTTACCTGGATTCCACATGGCAATCCAATGGCACCTTTAACTGGAATCCCACAAATATAGAATCATAAGAAAATGAAATAGAAATAGAGTACTACCTCAATTATAGTGTCTGATGTGAGTTGCTGCATCAATGACTTGTTAGCGTTGCTATCACATGATATCCGGTTGACCATTAGAGCTGCATTACCATATTGAAGTATTGAAAAGGCATTCCTGAAAGTAGCATAAACCAAACAGCATGACACCCTACATGTTTTCATTTTCCTTTTCTCAAGAGACTGACGAGTACAAGAAAATTGCCTCGGCTTCTGCAGTAAATATAGAAGTATACAAATAGTTTCATAATCATCACATTTACTGCTTTCAATGAATAGCCATAAGCTACAATAAACAGCAGTACTGAGCAGAATAAGCATTGATCCGCTTCCATACCAGTTTAGCAATTCAAACTGTAGTTCCATTTTTTGCTTTGTTTGGCAAATAATTTGACATGAACAACAGTTTCCAAGAAATTGTGTATAACACAGCTCATATAAACAAGTTAAACCTGGCATTCTCCTATATCCTCCCACAATCTCCTCCTATTACTTCATGAAGAAAGCATTGAGTATAAAAGTTAATGATTTTAATATTTTGAAAACATATAATCCATTCAATACTTTCTTCGTTTAGTAAGTATGAAGATGTTGTACAAGGATTCAGCATCATTTATTCTCAACGCACTTGCAAAAGGAAAATTAAAAAAAAAAAAATCACTTTCTATCAGACATCATTTATCAGTTTTAAATTGTGCTCCACAATAACAAGTGAAGCTTGCAATATTGCAATTTTAAGGTCTCCACAACCCCTTTGCAACTGCAATTGAAGCAGCATCTGCCGCATTTTCCCACAATTCTCTTAATCAAAAGGCAACAACAACAACCACAACTTAAAACTATGCACATTCAATACGCGTCAAACAAAACTCACCATCAAACTTGTCATTCTGTGCAGCAACCATTGCCGAGCCCTCGAGCTGTCCCCAAAAGCCAGACAAAGAAATCTAAACAATTAAACAAACGTGTACACTAAAAACCAAATTTAGAAACACAAGTACACGAGTTTGACACCTTGCAAGACAAGAGCTTGATGCAACATCCATCAGGTTGCTCTTCCACTTTCACCAACAACACAGGACAAACCTCAAGGTTGAAGAACTTGAACCTATAAACATAACACCTAAACGTGTTTTCGTTTACCCGCTCAATCCTCTCCGCGTCCAACACCGAATACTGACTCGCCGGTAACCGCATGTACTCAACTGCACACACATCATAAAACAACAAAATTACCAGTTTTTTAAAATCAAGTAAAAATGTTTAAAATCAGAAAAGCTTTAATTACTCATGTAGTTCCTATATGTACAATCTTCACGTTTAAGTCCTTCCACCTAAAAACTAATCCGTTTTAGTCCTTATACATACACACCCCCTTTAATCTGTTTTAGTCCATGCCATCCAAAAATGCAGAGACCAAGACAGATTAAGGGTTTGTTTGGATAAACCTCTCTACAAGTACTTTTAGGAGAAGAAAATAAAATTAAAATAAAAATAAATGAACTTCTCTATAAGCTAAAATTAACTTATGGATAAGCAAATTTATAGAAAAAGTTCTCTCATATTAGCTTCTCTAAAAGTTGTTTTTTAACTTAGCACAAACTAATTTTAGCATGCGGAGAAGCTTATTTCATTTTTCCTTTTTTGTTTTCTTCTCCTAGAAATCTTATGGAGATTTTCATCCAAATAGACCCAAAAAGGGGGATGTGTAGGACTAAACGAGTTAAAAGTGTATGTGCAACTGCAAGGACTAACAATTAGTTTTTGGATGTAGGAACTAAAACGTAAACATTGTACAAGCAACTGAATCAATTAATTAAAAGAAAAAGGAAAGCATTAATTAATTAAATAAATAATTAATATCGCTCTAACATTACTTAGGGGGCGTTGCAGTTGCCGAACCGAAAGGGACTCCTTGCGGCGAGCGACGAACCGAGCCTTCTGGCTCGGAGTGGCCGAAGCACGAAGCGAGAGGCGCTGGGATTTGAGAGCGCATTGGGTGTGCGGAAAGGAAATGGGAATGGAACGAAGCAGAGAAAAAGAATAAGAAGAAGAAGAAGCCATCCACCAAACTGTTGAGTCCAGATGAATAGATAGCTCTGGTATGGGACAGTGTAAGAGTTGGAAAAAGAGAAAGAAAGACGGTGGTCACTAAACGGGAGCCAAGAATGCGCGCACGTGACAACTCTTTGCTAAATTTTAGGATGTGTTTGATTTAAAGGTGAGAAATAAAATAGACAAAAATAAAATATAAATAATTTAAAAAATAAGAAACAAAATAATATGTTGTGTTGTTTGATGACAGAGGGAAGAAACAATATTTGTTGTGTAAAAAAATTGATTTTTTTATCTAGAACATCGATTCTTTGGTTAAAAATTGATTTTTTTCTAAAAATCAAAGAAAAATGATTTTTTTTTCTAAAAAATTGATTTTGTTGTCTAAAAAAATAATTTTGTTGCAAAAAATTGATTTAACTGTACCAATTCCCTTTTCTTTTTATAATTTATTTTTTTCTTTTTGGAACCAAACACAACCTTAATAATTTTGTGAAATTTTACAAGGACTAAGAAAGCAAAAAAGCTTAGGCCAGGTTAAAATGTAATTTGCGACGAAACACAACTAAAAAACTATGATTTTATGATGCACATTCTAAGACAATTATTTGGAATCGTCTTAGAATGTGAGGCGATGGCGTTTTTGTAATTAAGAGGGTTAAATTTATTTTTTACGTTGGCCAATCTAAAGAATCGTCTTAGAATATACGTTAGTGACAAAATTGTAAATAAACTGAAAAGAGACAACGACTAGAGTGTTAGAGATTGTGTTGCTACTTGCTAGCATTCCTTTTATTGCAATACCAAATTGACTAGAGTTCATGGTGTCATGATTGTGGAAAATGAAAGACAGGAAGAAAATATGTGAAACACATCACTTGAACCAAGTCAAATAACAAACTCAAATCAAAACATGGAAAAAGGCAGGAAGCAAAACAGACCTACTCATCATTTCCAACAGCATTATGCCCAAGACTAGCAGATTGTCCACAACCAAATGAATACACATCACCATCATCAAACACTACAAAGGTTGTGTAATCTCCTGCTACAACATGAATAGCTTTGACATTGCTCAATGCTTCCACCGCCTTAGGTACTGAGTCACATTCATCACTCCCATGCCCCAAGCAACCATATCGCCCTCATCCCCACGTGCAAACACAGTCATCCCGTCCCACCACAACAGCATGCCAAGCACCATAGGTTGGAGATTCAGCAGTCCGAACTGTTCGATCAAACGAGAGGGTACTCGTCATCAGTTCTTGAACCATGTCCAAGCTTGCCCCCCAAGCCACACCCAACAGAATACACTGACCTGTAAATTTTCAAGGAAGGACAACATAATGAACATTCAAATATTATCACACTAAGAATGAAGCTAGATATAAGAATCAACAATGTTTGACCATTATCATGAATGTTGAGGTTGAGGATCCAGACTTCTGGTCCACATACATGTAACAAATGAAAATTAAAAAAAAGGGAAGATTTCTTTATTAGTTAAAGAATACATCATAATGAAAAGAAATTGTCTTTTCCCTTCAGTACCTTTGTATGCTTAAAGAATGAGCATGCAAAACTTCCTTAATTTGTATAATATAACTACCAATTAGAGTTGCTCTTTATAAAAAAAAATAGCAATAGGAAGAAAAGGAGAATATAGCTGGAGCTCACATTCCACTGGGTTGACAAGCCAGACAAAGCAGATAGCAATAATGTAATGGAAACCAAGAGCTTATTTCACATTATAACATATCTTTTGTGGTTGTCACATGATGATTTATGGGAACAAACCACGCAGGGCAGCTTTGTTCCCAATGGTCGTGAGGACATATTGAATATTGCACTTGGCCGATTGAAGCATCTTGGTCGTGTTCGTGTAGCTGGGCATGGTGTGACCATCAGTAGTACTTTAGACAGGCATCGCGTGCCTCCAACACTTCTTCGGCCACAATCACCTCAGATCAATTGGTAGAAATCATAGGAAATCTTAAGGAAGAGTGGAGGAGAGAGGTAGAAGAGGAAAATAGACACGATTTAGAAGATAATGAAAAAAGAGTTGAAGAAGGCGATTAAAATTGAGTTATCCCAAATGGCCTGGCAATACTCACCCTTGGTAGACGTGTCGGGCCCTCACATATTAGTTGCACGTGTCAGCACCAAAGGAAGTTGTGTTGAAGCTACTGCAAATGCTATAACTGAAGAGCCTTTTGCTGTTGATGTGACAACTATGGGCTTGTACATAGTTGGTGAGGAGTGTACACAGCTAGTGGCCTTGGGTAAGCTGTTTGATAGTGGCGCCACGATACACCATGTCCCTTACACAAATGATGTGGTGAGGGTCAGTGTTGTAACAATTTACAACGCTGACGTGCGGGTCCCATTTCTGACATTAGAGATTCAATATGTGAGGGAGGCAGTTAACACATTCATTGGATGGCCAATGCATCTTGTGAAACCTATATCTGATGTAAGTAAATTGATTTTCCCTATGCTTGTTTTCATTGAAATTGACATTGTTGATGCCTTTTTCATAACATAATTGTAATTGTCATATGTCATTACCCATATAGGATTCACACAATAATGTGGTGAAAGCGGTTGGATGCGTTGAGAGGTGCAATACAAGTGCTGTAAAGGATTCATTAGGAGAATTGATGAAGATCTTGTATGATGTTTACCAGAAGCTAGTTCAACTACCGTGGGATGGGACAAATTATGGGCTTCCAAATGTGGAAGCATCCTTTTTCATCACACATGTAGATCTAATTGAAATAATATCAAGTGACAAGTGTTTGAACATATCTATACTACAGTTGTGGATGATGTAAGTAAATTGAATTGCAAGGTTTCATTTTTATTACCTCGTAATGAATATTGTTTCAATGTAATAGGTTAACAATATTGATGTCTAATGTTCACAATAGGTTTATAGATGACTGTGGTACAAGCAAAGGTCATGGTTCGGTGTATGGTTTCCTTGAGCCTCAATCTATACACAATGCTAAAGATAGACATCAACAATGTCAACATTACATTGAAACATGGGTCAAGGAGTTGCAACGACAACTATACTTAGGAGCTTACTTGAATTAGTAAGTTAAATTATTGTAGTACATTGTAAAAATATTTGCATTATCAAGTACCTAATTATAATTGTCAACTTTAGGGCACATTGGCAACTCGTTGTTCTGTGTCCAAGGGATAACATTGTTGTTTGGTTTTGTTCTTTGCGGAAGAAGCCTAATTATTAACATAATAGCTGCAATTAACAGGTTTTGTTAAAATTTATAATTGATTTAGTGTATAACTATTGTAAAATATATGAAAAGTATTTTCATGTTGTATATGTTTTTGTTATTTTTGTAACAAGTGCAATGAAGAAAATAACAGTACTTTCAAAGGTATGTCTGATCAAGCTGCACCTCGATGGATTGAAGCAAAGGTTAGTAATTATTTAATCAATAGGTGTTTGCAATGAAGACATTTGTAACTTTCTATGGCTTGAATGTTAAATATATTTTGTATGTTGAATTTAGAGTCATGTTCAAACCGGAGGCTATGAGTATGGATATTATGTGATGCATTGGATGTGGTGCATAGTTACTGGCGGTTTGAAGGATGAATGGAACATGGTATATTTACTGACACAAATTGTAATTGTTAGTTTGGTTAATATTTGTTAATTAATGTTAGCAGTTGTTACTAATAATGTCATGGCTTGTCAATTTTGTAGTGGTTTTTTTTATGGAACAGTGTTAGACGTGGAGGCCATCACAACACTTTGCAAGAAATGAGCATCATATTTTTTAGCTTTTAAAAACATGGGATGTTAAATATGATTTAGATGATATAGGACGAAATTGTTTCCTTGATTAAAAGGTTTATTGTTGACATTATAAACAACTTTGGTTAATAATTTACATTTATTTCATCGGTAATTTCATTCATGTATTTAGACGGTCATTTGTAATTGTTGCATTAGTGGACTTTAAATTGGCAGCTAATTTTATATTTTAAATGTTTTTTGTTGGAAATGTTATAGGCATCAATGTTATCGAAGAAAGCTTGGGCAGGAGACAGTGTTTGTTTGGACAACCTACTTGATTGTTTCCTAAGCATAGGATAGCTGAAAGGCAAAAGATTCCTTGAAATTGTTTGTGCTGAATTTTTTTTATTGCAGGCACAACAATGAATCAACCAAGCCAAAAGAAACCTTTTTTTTAATTAATTTTTTGTTTCCAATTTTCTGATTTGTTTAATTGGTTGATTGATTGTTAGGGTAATGCTTGTGGGCTGGGGTGGAAACAACGACTTGACCCTCATTGGTGGTGTTATTGCTAACCGAGACTTAGTTTCGACTTCTTAGCCTTTGCCTTTTGGTATTAAGAAAAACCTTGTGTTATTTATGCTAACATTCTTTGGTCATTTTCTGTTTTGTTATCCTCAAGGGCATTTCATGGTCTACAAACGACAAGATTCAACAAGCCAATTACTTTGGCTCCCTCACCCAAGCCTCAGCCATCCGAGTTAGATCCTTCTAGGGAGAAGAAATCTATGCCCCATTCAACAGCCTGCTTCCAATGGTATCATCATTATTGTAGCAATTGACATTTTTTTATCAGATTTATTAGTGCTGATTGAATTTTTTGATACATGCCCACTTGTAGTTAAGGTAATAAACTTTGCTTATAGTCTTGAAATAAATATGTTGGCAGGTTAACCCTGACGACATTGTGTTTGGGGGATGGGATATCAACAACATGAACCTGGCTGATGCCATGGCCAGGGCAAAGGTGTTTGACATCAATTTGTAGAAGCAGTTGAGGCCTTACATGGAATCCATGCTTCCATTCCCCAAAATCTATGACCCGAATTTCATTGCTACCAACTGAAAGGAGCGTGCCAACAACGTCATCAAGGGCACAAAAGAAGAGCAACTTTAACAAATCATCAAAGACATCCAATATGCCCTACTTCAATAATAATCTATAAAATCATCATCATTTGTGTGATCTGTATGTATTTTTTTTCAGCTTGTAACTTTTGACATGATTATGTTCTCAGGGCGTTTAAGGAAGCCACCAAAGTGGGCAAGGTGGTACATTTTGCTTTTCATCCACTTTTTGTGCCTATTTTAGCATGTATCTTTGTAACTTCTTAGTTCTTACAACCCATCAGCTTTCTCTTCCTTTGTGTGTGTGTGTGTGTATGTGTGATGAGAATCTTGAAACTGGCCAAATACAGGCTAAAGGCCCAAGTGGAGAAGGACGAAGGCCCAAGTGGAGAAGGATAAAGCCCCCAAGTGAAGAAGGAAGAAGGCCCAGAGGCAGAGACACTATCAAGACTATTAATTGTTGCTGAAGGCCCAAACTAATTTAAAGGCCCAAGTTAAATATGTTTTTAGTTATAATTTTTATTTATTGTAATTTTGGCCCAAACTGTTTAGAAGACCCATGTCTATTTTTAACTTTTTGTTTAGATACACTATAAGTATTGGTTTTTATTTTCAATAAAGAAAAACTTTTGGCATTTTCATAAAATTTGGTGAGAGTGTCTCTCTGGGTTCCTTGTCGAACCAATCTCAGACTTATCAAGGTAATCCTTGTGGCGTCTACCCTGACTTATCTTCCTTCACCGGAAGTGGCGTCATCCAAATCTCCGTAGCCTGTATCAAACGATTTGCCCCGTAAGGTTCACACCATCTGGTGTCAGAGCTTCGGCTCTTGATACAGGTTCTATCCTATCCTATTATTTTTCTTTGTAATTGTCCAGGTTTGTGTTTTGTCCTTGTTCTGTTATTTGTTTTCTTGTTTACGTCTTGTTGCGTTCTTGTTTGTGTCTTTGTTTCATTCTTGTTCTTGTTCTTGTCATGTTTTTTGTTCTTGTTCTTGTGTCTTTTTAGACTTTGTGTAAAAAAAAATCTGTTTGAGTTCTGTTTCAAGTAAAAAAAAAGTTGCAGCAATTTTTTAAAAAAAAAGAGAAAAAAAAAGAAAGAAAGTGGGTGTTTGATCTTTGAACACGAAATTGAGGCATTTAGAGTCTTTTTTTGGAAAAAAATCGTGTACAAAATTCCCTTTATCTGGATTCTCCTTTGAATTCTGAGCGTTTTGATATATAGTGGGCCTCAAACGGACAACCGTAGCAAAAGTTATGAGCATTTGAAGTTTACTGGTCATATCTGTTATCTTATCTGTTATTCTATCTATTATCTTATTTGTTATCATATTTGTTCTCCAAATTAAATCTAATTTGTTATCCAAATCAAATCTAATCTTTTATCCAAATCAAGTCCAAGTTGTTATCCCAAATCAAATCTGTTACCCAGTCTGTGATAATTATATTGTCTTTCCTTTTATTTTATATTACCTTGTGTGTCTAATTTGGTCCATCCAGGAACTTAAGAGTGAACACGAGTGGTAAAAGGCAAGAGGGAATACATTACACAAAAGCCTATATTGAGAGCATCAAACACAAGTGAACTACCATCAAAGAGAGAAACACGTGAGTAGAGTGTGGTGAGGTCCTGAATCTTTTTTTTAATTTACTGCAAAATTCTTTGTTCCTTAATCATGGCAAGAGCTGGTGACAATGGTGGTGTATATCATCAACTGGACGGATCTCAGCGCTTATTTCTGGATGCAATGACTACACAAATGCAACGCTTGTTGAACCGTAACAAAGAAAAGCTCTACAAACGAATAACCAAATCTTCCTTGTTTACTCTTAAACCTCTATCCCCTAGAGAAGTGTGTGATGACCAAATCAGAATGAGAGAAAAGAGAGAACAAGAGAAAGAAAATAGTGAGGCACCACAAAGGAATATGAAAAAGAAGAGTGATACACCCGAGGAAAAGAGTGATACACATAAGAGAGAGAGTGATACACATGAGAGAAAATTTAATTATTTTGCAGAGGCGAGTGAAGTGAGGAAAGTGTTACCTGCTCATGAACCACTCAATCTACAGTATTGAAAAGACAGTAAAATTTCTACCGATAATTCTAATGAGTTTACTATTTCTATTTCTCCTAGTGTTCAACCCTTATTGCATGAATTTAAAAATGTCTTTCCTAAGGAGATTCCTCATGGACTGCCACCTTCAAGAGGCATAGAACATCAAGTTGATCTCCTCCCCGGAGCTTCATTACCTAACAGACCAACTTACAAAAGCAATCCCCAAGAGACTCAACGTAAGGATGCACATGCCAAAGTTGAGTATGTGAAAAGATTGTATGACCAAGTGAATGTGCAAATTGCAAAGAAGAATGAAAGCTACACCAAGCAAGCTAACAAGATAAGGATGGAAGTGGTACTTGAACCCGGTGATGATCTTGGACATTTGAGGGCAAATGTTTTCCAAGAAGGAGGGAATGATGAGAATCCTGAAACTGGCCAAATGCAGGCTAAAGGCCCAAGTAGAGACGGACGAAGGCCCAAGTGGAGAAGGATAAAGCCCCCGAGTGGAGAAGGATGAAGGCCCAAGTGAAGAAGGATGAAGGCCTAGAGGCAGAGACACTATCAAGACTATTAATTGTTGCTGAAGGCCCAAACTAATTTAAAGGCCCAAGTTAAATATGTTTTTAGTTATAATTTTTATTTATTGTAATTTTGGCCCAAACTGTTTAGAAGGCTCATGTCTATTTTTATCTTTTTGTTCAGATACACTATAAGTATTGGTTTTTATTTTCAATAAAGAAAAACTTTTGGCATTTTCATAAAATTTGGTGAGAGTTTCTCTCTGGGTTCCTTGTTGAACCAATCTCAGACTTATCAATGTAATCCTTGTGGCGTCTACCCTGACTTATCTTCCTTCACCGGAAGTGGCGTCTACCGTGACTTATCTCCTTCACCGGAAGTGGCGTCATCCAAATCTCTGTAGCCTGTATCAAACGATCCGCCCCGTAAGGTTCACATCAGTGTGTGTATTTCTACCCTGCTGATGAGACCCCTGGCTATACCAAACAGGTAAATGCACCACAATGTCTTCTAATGTATTTGTCAGTGGAGATGCCAAATTTTTAAGTTTTGTAGTTCTAAACATTTTCCAAATTTATAATTCAATAGAGGATGTCTGGTGTACTATTTATGGTGCATAATTGCATATGAACAAATGGCAATAGAATTGTTTAATGACATGTTTTAGACTTCATATGCTAAGATTTATTTGAGATTTATTACTCAATTTGGTCCTATAGTAACACAATCTTTGTCTTTTAGTCCCTCCACATATCATTTTTAATCCCTTTTAGTCCTTGTTACACTGAAAGGAGATGTTTTTAAGTATAGGAACTAAAAGACAAAATTTGTGTAACTATAGGAACTACATGAATTAAAACTTTATATGATATAGGAAGGCATTTTTGTTCTTTGGAAAAGGAAGGGAAGAGAAGGGTTTTAGTTTTGTTCACCAGCAGTCTTCAAAAGTGAAATATTCGAGCAGAATCTCCATAAATTCTCACAACTTGAACTCCAGTGTTGTACTTGCAAGAACTACAATGCTTAAGTAGTGTATGCATGATAGAAATTGAGGGTAAAAGTTAGAGAGTACCTCAAATCTTACTAGGTTTATTTATACAATTCTTGATTTAGTTATCTTAGTGTTTCTAATGTGAGATGGTGTGTGAAAAATACCAGGAACACTTGGTGTGGTCAGATTTGAGAGATTCAAAAAAATTTGAGAACTTGTGTTTATCAAAACTTCAAACGGCCATAACTTTCGCTCCGGGTATCAGAATGACTATTATTATATATGTATTTGGGGTAGAAAAAAATTTCCTATATCATGCTAGCCCACCGAAGGCCGGCTGAGGTCTCTAGCTAGCCAAAATCGCCTGTTTACTAGTTTTTTTTTTTTTTAAGTTTTATTGTTTTATTTTTCTAAACTTTCCTTAGGTAGTTTCCATAGTTAGACTTTGAATTTAGGTAGTTTCCATAGTTAGACTTTGAATTTTTGTCTGAAAATTTTTGTGCTATCTTTTCATGATTTTAGGGTGTTGCTCACAAAATTTCAAGTCATTTGGATATCATTTGATGGTAGTTGTAGTTCAAACCTACATTGTTACTTACATAAGAAGGCAACTAGTTGTGCATGCTGAATGTAGTGTATGACTAGAGGAAATCCATCTGACTTACAATCCTTTGATCCTGAGATAGATAGGACATTTCATAGATTAGTTAGGCATCATATTGTACCTTTTGAGCATCCTGAGCATTCTATTATTGGTGAGTCTGAGCATTCTGTGGTTGGTAATTTTGAACATTCTGAGAACATGGCACAACCTCCACCCCGTGAGAGGACTTTAAGGGAAATGGCTGCACCTGATTTCACCTGCGAAAGCTTGTGCATCCAATACCCTGATGAGGATGTCCCATATGTTCTTTAAACTGGACTGATCCATTTGCTCCCAAAGTTTCATGGCCTTGCAGGTGAAGACCCACATAAACATCTGAAAGAATTCCATATTGTCTGCTCCACCATGAAACCCCCAAATGTCCAGGAGGATCACATATTTCTGAAGGCTTTTCCTCATTCTTTAGAGAGAGTGGCAAAGGACTGGCTATATTACCTTGCTCCAAGGTCCATCACGAGCTGGGATGACCTCAAGAGAGTATTCTTAGAAATTTTTTTCCCTGCTTCCAGGACCACGACCATCAGAAAGGATATTTCATGCATTAGGCAACTCAATAGAGAGAACCTATATGAATACTGGGAGAGATTTAAAAAACTATGTGCTAGTTGCCCTCACCACCAGATTTCTGAGCAGCTTCTTCTCTAATATTTTTATGAAGGACTTAGTAACATGGAGAGAAATATGATTGATGCTGCCAGTGGTGGAGCCCTTGGAGACATGACCCCTACTGAAGCCAGGAATTTAATTGAGAAGAAGGCTTCTAACTCCCAACAGTTTAGTGCCAGAAATGATGCTATTGTCATTAGAGGAGTGCATGAAGTAGCCACGAATTCATCTTCATCAACTGAAACTAAAAAGCTTGAGGGTAAACTAGATGCCTTGGTTAACCTGGTAACCCAACTAGCCATGAATAAAAAATCTGTACCTGTCGCCAAACTCTATGGTTTATGCTCCTTTGCCGACCACCACACAGACCTTTGCCCTTCTGTGCAACAATCTGAAGCAATTGAACAGCTTGAAGCTTATGCTGCAAACATCTACAATAGACCTCCTCAACCTCAGCAGCAAAATCAGCCACAACATAACAATTATGACTTCTCCAGCAACAGGTACAATCTCGGGTGGAGGAATCATCCCAACCTTAGATGGTCGAGTCCTTCACAATAGCAGCAACAACAACAACCTTATTTTCATAATGCTGTTGGCCCAAGCAGATCATATGTTCCTCCACCAATCCAGCAACAACAACAACAACAGCCCCAGAAATAGCAAACAGTTGAGGCTCCTCTGCAAGCTTCCCTTGAAGAACTTGTGAGGCAAATGACTATGCAAAACATGCAGTTTCAACAAGAGACTAGAGCCTCCATTCAGAGCTTAACTAATCAGATGGGACAATTGGCTACACAGTTAAATCAACAACAGTCCCAAAATTCTGATAGATTACCTTCTCAATCTGTCTAGAATCCCAAAAATGTGAGTGTCATTACATTGAGGTCGGGAAAGCAGTGTCAAGGACCTCAACCAGTAGCATCTTCCTCATCCACAAATGAACCTGCCCAACTTCACTCTACTCCAGTAAAAGAGGATGACAAAAACTTAAAAAGTAAGTTGCCTAACAATTTCTGTGCAGGTGAATCTTCCACTGGTAATTCTGACTTACAGAAGCAACACATCCCTCTTCCATTCCCTCCAAGAGCAATTTCCAACAAAAAAATGGAAGAGGCGGAGAAGGAGATCTTGGAAACATTTAGAAAAGTAGAGGTAAACATACCTCTGCTGGATGCAATAAAGCAAATTCCAAGATATGCTAAATTCTTGAAAGAGCTGTGCACTAATAAGCGGAAGCTTAAAGGAAGTGAAAGAATTAGCATGGGTAGAAATGTCTCCGCATTGATTGGTAAATATGTTCCCCAAATCCCTGAAAAATGTAAAGATCCAGGTACATTCTCCATACCTTGTATTATAGGGAACAATAAGTTTGACAATGCCATGCTAGATTTAGGAGCTTCTGTTAGTGTTATGCCTCTGTCTATTTTTAATTCTCTATCTCTTGGTGCTTTTCAGTCAACTAATGTGGTAATTCATTTAGCTAATAGAAGTGTTGCCTATCCTGCTGGTTTCATAGAGTATGTCTTAGTTAGAGTTGGTGAAGCTTGGACTTCCTGTGTTCTGGGAACCTCTCCTTCCTCAGGTGTACCCAAACCCAATCACCTGGTTCAAGCAGGACTTTCTTTCTGCTTTTGTTGGCTTGCCTTGCATAGCTCGCATTTTTCTTTTCAATTTGAGCCTTCACTTGCTAATGCAGCTTCTTCACATACTCAGCTTTAGCCTGTGCGTCCTTATGCTTAAACATAGCAATGTTAGGCATAGGCAACAAATCAAGAGGAGTTTAAGGATTAAATCCATACACTATCTCAAATGGTGAACAATTAGTTGTGCTATGGACAGCCCGATTATAAGCAAACTCAACATGAGACAAACATGCTTCCCAAGATTTAAGATTTTTCTTTAAAACAGTCCTAAGCAGTGCGCCTAAAGTCCTATTGACTACCTCAGTATGACCATCAGTTTGTGGGTGACAAGTAGTAGAAAACAACAATTTAGTACCAATCTTACCCCACAAGGTCCTCCAAAAGTGACTAAGGAATTTTGCATCCCTATCACTGACAATGCTCCTCGGTAATCCATGAAGCCGCATTATTTCTTTGAAAAACAAATCAGCCACATGACAAGCGTCATCCACTTTCTTGCAAGGGATGAAGTGTGCCATCTTAGAAAACCTGTCAACAACAACAAACACAGAATCCTTTCCATTCTTGGTTTTGGGCAGCCCCAAAACAAAGTCCATAGATATGTCAGTCCAAGGATATTCAGGAACAGGCAAAGTAGTATACAACCCATGAAGTTTAACCTTAGATTTAGCTTGTGTTACACACAATGCAATGACCACAAAACTTATGCACATCACGTCTCATATGAGGCCAAAAGAAATGCTCTTGCAGAATTTTCAGGGTCTTTTGAATCCCAAAGTGTCCCATCAACCCCCCTCATCTGATTCACTCACAAGCAACTCTCTAATGGAACACTTAGGCACACACAATTTATTTGCTTTAAACAAGAATCCATTATGCCTATAGTAACCATTTTCAAAAAACTTTTCACATGCAGCAAAAATTTCAGCAAAGTCCACATCATGCACATACATGTCTTTCAAAGACTCGAGACCAAACAGTTTAGTTTCAAGCATAGCAAGTAAAGCATGTCTCCTAGACAGCGCATCAGCCACTACATTCCCTTTCCCCTTTTTATGTTTGATGACATATGGAAATTGCTCTAAAAACTCTACCCACTTAGCATGCCTCTTATTAAGCTTTCCTTGGCCATTTAAGTATTTTAAGGACTCGTGATCACTATGGATGACAAACTCTTTGGGTAATAAGTAATGCTGCCAAGTTTGTAAAGCTCTAACCAAAGCATACAATTCCTTATCATAAGTTGAATAGTTAAGGGCAGCGGCTCCTAACTTTTCACTAAAATAAGCTATCAAATGTCCCTCTTGCAACAAAACAGCCCAATACCCACATTTGACACATCACACTCAATTTCAAATGATTTTGCAAAATTAGGCATAGCAAGAATGGGAGCATTAGTTAACCTATGTTTGAGGGCAGCAAAGGCCTCTTCTTATTTCTTATCCCATTTGAAACCCACATTCTTCTTAACAACTTCAGTTAGAGGTGCAACCAATGTACTAAAATCCTTAACAAATCTCCTATAGAAACTTGCTAAACCATGAAATCCCCTCACCTCACTCACGGTCTTAGGTGTTGGCCATTCTTGGATGGCCTTAACCTTTTCCACATCCACCCGTACTCCCTCAGCACTAACAACAAAACCTAGAAACACCATATGATCAGTACAAAAGGAGCATTTTTCTAGGTTGGCATACAATTTTTCTTTCCTAAGTACACTTAAAACAGATTGCAAATGTTCAGCATGCAAATCAAGACTAGTGCTATAGATAAGAATATCATCAAAGTACACCACCACAAATTTCCCAATAAATTCCCTTAAAACATGGTTCATCAATCTCATGAAAGTACTAGGTGCATTAGTCAAACCAAATGGCATAACCATCCACTCATACAAACCATATTTTGTTTTAAAGGCAGTTTTCCATTCATCTCCCTCTCTGATTCTAATCTGATTATAGCCACTTTTCAAATCAATTTTAGAAAACACACATGCACCATACAGTTCATCAAGAAGATCATCTAACCTGGGGATTGGATGCCTATACTTGATGGTGATGTTGTTTATGGCTCTACAATCAGAACACATCCTCCATGAGCCGTCCTTCTTGGGTACTAGAATGACAGGTACAACGCACGGACTCATACTATCTCTCACCCAACCTTTGTGCAGGAGTTCGGACACTTGCCTTTCGATCTCCTTAGTTTCTTGTGGGTTGCTCCTATAAGTTGGCCGATTGGGCAAGGACGCTCCTGGAATGAGATCAATGTGATGCTCAATTCCCCTCAATGGTGGCAAACCATCCGGTACACTTGCTGGAAACACATCATCAAAATCTTGCAGAAGAGACTGAATACCAGAAGGCAATTTAAATTCATCAATTGGGTTAGCATGCAACATCTGACGTTGAGAAAATAATAAATAGAGGGGTTGTCTCGCACAAAGCACCCTCCTTACCTCCCTTTTTGTTGCTAAACAAAGTTGTTTGCCCTCAAGTGTTTCACTCTTTTTGTTTTCTCTCTTTTCCCTCTCAAGTGTTTCACTCTTTTTCTTTCCTCTCTTTTCCTTCTCAAGTGTTTCACCTTTTTTTCTCTCAAGTGTCTCACTCTTTTTCTTTTCTCTCATTTTTATCTGATCCTCACAAACCTCTCTAGGGGATAACGGTTTGAGAATAATTTTCTTGTCATCTTGCTTGAAAGAGATTTTGTTGGTGAAGCCATCATGCACTGCCTTAGTATCATATTGCCATGGTCTTCCTAACAGCACATGGGTCGCTTCCATTGGGACCACATCACACAGCACCCTATCATTATATCTCCCAATGGTGAGACACACCTCAACCTGTTGAGTCACTTTTACCTCTTCATCTTCACTAAGCCACTGAAGTTTGTATGGTCTACGATGGGGCTTAGTTTCCAAATTTAGTTTGGTCACTAATCTGGAACTTGCAACATTGGTACAGCTTCCTCCATCAACAATTAAGGAGCACAACTTACCATTAATTACACACCTGGTGTGGAAAATATTTTCTCTTTGATTGTCATCCAGTGGCTGCATCTTCCAAATTCAGAGGAGAATCTAGATAAGGGGATTTGATCCACAATTTTCTTTAAAAAAAAAAAACACCTCTAAATGCCTCAATTTCGTGTTCAAAGATCAAACACCCACTTTTTTTTTCAAAATTTCTGCAACTTTTTTTTTTGACACAAAGTGTGAAAGACAAAAGAAACAAGAACAAGAACAAGAATGCAAATAACAGAACACAAGACGCAAACAAGAACGAAACAAGATGTAAACAAGAACGCAAATAACAGAACAAGGACAAAAACACGAACCGAGACAAATTACAAAGAAAAAAAGGATAGGATAGGATAGAACCTGTATCAAGAGCCGAAGCTCTGATACCAGATGATGTGAACCTGACTAGGAGCGGATCGTTTGATATATGCTACGGAGTTTTGGATGACGCCACTTCCAGTGAAGGAAGATAAGTCAGAGTAGACGCCACAAGGATTACCTTGATAAGTTTGAGATTTGTTCGACAAGGAACCTAGAGAAAAGCTCTCACCAAATTTTATGAAAATGCCAAAAGTTCTTTCTTATTGAAAACAAAAACCAATACTTATAGTGTATCTGAACAAAAAGATAAAATAGACATGGGCCTTCTAAACAGTTTGGGCCAAAATTACAATAAATAAAAATTATAACTAAAAAACATATTTAACTTGGGCCTTCAAATTAGTTTGGGCCTTCAGCAACAATTAATAGTCTTGATAGTGTTTCTGCCTTTGGGCCTTCATCCTTCTCCACTAGGGCCTTCATCCTTCTCCACTCGGGGGCTTTGTCCTTCTCCACTTGGGCCTTTGTCCTTCTCCACTTGGGTCTTTAGCCTGTATTTGGCCAGTTTCAGGATTCTCATCAATTTTGGATATCAGCCAGGTGGTATGGCTCAGCATGTACTGTCTTAGACGGTGGGACGCCCAGACTAAAGCGCAACACATTCTTTCCAGTAGAGAGTAAATTCATCTCACAGGACGTGAACTTTTTACTCAAGTAGTAGACGATGCGCTCTTTTTTCTCGGACTCGTCATGTTGCCCCAGCATACACCCCATTGGCTCGTCCAAAATCGTCATATACAAGATGAGAGGTCTTCCGGGCACCAACGACATAAGCACGGGAGGGTTCATGAGGCACTGTTTGATCCTTCCAAACGCCTCTTGACAGTCCTCGTTCTAGCGGATGGATTGGTTCTTGCGTAAGAGCTTGAACAACGACTCATAGATAGCGGTGAGCTGTGATATGAATCTGGAAATGTAGTTCAAACGCCCAGGAAACCTTGGACCTGCTTCTCGATATGCGGTTCTGGCATTTCAAGGATGGCTTTCACCTTTTCGGGGTCCACCTCTATCCCTTTCTGGCTTACGATGAAACCCAGTAATTTCCCTGACTTGACCCCGAAGGTGCACTTAGCGGGGTTTAACCTCAATCGATACTTCCTAAGCCTTTCGAACAACTTCCGCAAGTTGACAAGGTGTTCCTCCTCGATTTTAGACTTGGCGATCATGTCGTCTACATAGACCTCGATTTCTTGGTGCATCATGTCGTGGAACAAAGCCACCATAGCTCGTTGATAGGTTGCCCTGGCGTTCTTGAGTCCAAAGGACATCACATTATAACATAACGTCCCCCACAGGGTGACGAAGGTAGTCTTTTCCATATCCTTTGGCGCCATTTTTATCTGATTGTAGCCGGAGAACCCGTCCATGAAGGAAAACAGAGAAAAATTGTCCGTATTATCCATGAGGATATCGATGTGCGGCAGAGGGAAATTGTCTTTGGGACTGGCTCGATTTAGGTCCTGATAATCCGCGCACATTCGTACCTTCCCATCCTTCTTAGGGATCAGTACAATGATGGCAACCCATTCCGGGTATCGAGCGAAAGATAGAAAGCCAGCGTCAAATTGTTTCTTTACCTCTTCTTTTATTTTTAAGGACATCTTGGGCTTCATCCTCCTCAACTTTTGTTTTACCAGGGAACACTCAGGATTTAGAGGTAATCTGTGTTGTACGATGTCAGAACTCAAACCGGGCATATCTTGGTATGACCAGGCAAAGATGTCTTGGTAGTTTTTTAGCAGGGCCATTAATTCTTCATGGACGGGTGCGGTGATACCCGTGCCTGTCTTTACTTCCTTTTTCCCACTATCGGTTCCTAGGTCTACTAGTTCTGTCTCTTCTTGATGAGGCCTCATCTCTTGGTCCTCCTAAGCGATTATCCTCTCCAGCTCTGGGGGAAGCCCCACATCCTCGTCCTCTTCACTCTCCATCTGACCTGCTTCTTGCTCAAAACTAACGGCCGGGTCCCGGGTATTTGTACCTTCGAGGGACTCGTCGTCGGATTTGGCGTTTTAAGCGTAAAGAAATAAACATGCAAATGAATGAGAATGGGTAGAGGCGCATGAACAGATGAAGAAAGATCTTTATATTATAACTTCAAGAACAAAAGACATAATGCCTTAACAAAAGGAAACTCTAAAGCCTAGGCCCAACCGTAGAGTTTTAAAGCTACAAAGGGTTACATTATGCTGGTCGCATAAACGTCTGGACGCTCCTCCACTCGCCAATTTCCTAGTCGGAAACCAGGAGGACATGGCCATACCAAATCTGATCTCCTCGGGGAGTCATCCTCGCATATCGTAGCGACTTGGCCTTCGTGTCTTAAACCTACACTTATAAAGCTTCTACTAATGTGGCAGGGCGGGGACCCTTCGGCTTGTTGTCCTAACCGCGAGCCTTTACCTCTATTCTTCCTTTCCGAGGTACTTTTCCTTATGTCAGCTTGCGTAGGTTTATAGCCTAACCCAAACTTCCCGCGGTTTCCTCTGGTGGTTACTAGGCTGGTTCTGTCGCCGTTGTTCTTGCCCAAACCCATTCCGGGCTCATAGCCGTACCCCAACATCACCCGGGCCACCATCATTGCCGTATCAGACAGGCAAGGCTGGCCAGAGAGGGAATCTACAGAGGCAATGCTTACTACCTCAAAAGATTGGAAAGCTGTTTCCAATGACTCCTCCGTGGCTTCCACATATGGCATAGAGGAAGGGCAACTTACCAAGATGTCTTCCTCACCCGATACTATGACCAAATGCCCCTCCACTACAAACTTCAGCTTTTGGTGGCGTGTAGAGGGAATGACTCCCACTGAGTGGATCCACGGGCGCCCCAAAAGACAGCTGTAAGCGGGTTAATATCCATCACTTGGAACGTAACCTGGCAGGTATGAGGCCCTATCTGTACGGGGAGGTCGATCTCTCCCCTCACCTCTCGGCGACTGCTGTTGAAGGCACGGACCACCATGGAACTTGGCCTTAGAAGGGAAGCGTTAAACGGAAATTTCTCCAACGTGCTTTTGGGCATCACGTTCAAACTGGAGCCGTTATCGATGAGTACCTTGGCCATGACGTGGTCCATGAATTTGACTGACACATGCAAAGCCCTGTTATGTCCTCTCCCCTCGGTAGGGATTTCCTCTTCAGCGAAGGCGAGGTAGTTGTTGGCTGTGATGTTATTGATGAGTCCCCCAAAGCCTTCTACGGAGATGTCTTGGGCTACATGAGCTTCATTCAAGACTTTTACTAGCAAAGCTCGATGAGGCTCAGAGCTCATGAGTAGTTCCAAAAGAGAGACTCTAGACAGGGTTTTGTTGAGTTGCTCAATGATTTTGAACTCGCTTTGTTGAATAATGCGGAGGAACTCGCCGGCTTCCTCGAGCGATACCTCTTTCTTGTCACAGCTATCTCTTCCCTCAGAAAGACCTTTCATCGGAACATCCTCGTCCGGAGCGGGGATCACTTTGACATTTTGTCCTTCCGTCATCTTTGCCTTCCCTTTAGCGTTTGCGGGCTGTGTCGACAGGTCAGGGGGTTCGAACACTCGACCGCTGCAGGTCATGCCGCTCAGCAATGTGATATTGGTTACTTTGGCCGACAGCGAGCTGATGTCGGTGGCTCCTTCCTTCCTTTCGCTTGGAGGCGCGTACTTCCACGAAACTGCGTGGCTGTTGTTGTATGGAAATGGAATAGGTCTAACTACCGAGGGCTGTCAGGGCATTTGGGGAGCTACGTCTCTGGTGAAATGTATCACCAAAGGTTTAGGCTTTCTAAGGCCTTCCTCATCTGCGGATTACATGCATATGTGCTGCTCTTCACCCCCCTCATCACCAACTTCCAGCTGGCCTTGGTCTATCATTTGTTGCAACAGGTCTCCTACTACTAAACATGCTTCCATGTTATGTGGCACGCCGGGATGCATAAAACAGGAATCTTTCTCGTGCCCACCACGGGGAATTACGCCCCCCTTTTGTACGGCCTCGTAGATAAACCTTCTGGGGTCGTCACGTCCTTCAGAGGTTTAGACCTGCGCAGCCTACCCGACTCGACGGCATTAACAACTCCCCCTCCATGATTGGCAAGCGGGTTTGTCTTTACGTTGGGCCGGTCTTCTTGAAACATCAGCCATCCGACTTCTATCAAACTTTGGACCTTGCGTTTGAAAGCCATGCACAATTCGGTTGAGTGGCCCAGGGTTCTCCCATGGTATGCGCAGGTTGTGTTAGGGTTATACCACTTTGGGAAAGGAGGCTGGTGGATCCTTTCGAGAGATATTATAGCCATCTGGTTGGCCACAAGGGATGGCAAGAGGTCTTCGTATGTCATTGGGATCGGGGTGAATTCTTGAGTTGGCCTCGGGGGAAAGTTCCTTATCGCGTTGGAACCGACGCCAAAGTGGGCATTACCGGCTGGGCGAGTCAGGGTTGGAGCCGGAACTTGGGGGGCCTCCCATTGGATGGGCGCGGGCGCCCTAGGTTGTACGGGTGCTATGTTGGAGGAGTCCCCGGTGCGAGCTGAGAAGCTCGGGTGATGTTGCACATATTGATGGGTACCGTGGGAGATCTGCGGCAGCTTGACCCATGCAGGCGTTGAAGTGACGACATGGGTATCTCCTTCCTTCCTCTTTGCCCCAGCTGCTCCGATCCTCCTAGTGTTGGTACCTGTGGAGGAGACGTAATCGAACTTCCCTCTCTTCAAGCCCACCTCGATCCTTTCCCCGGCGAATACCAAGTCTGCGAAGCTGGAGGGCATGTAGCCCACTAATTTCTCATAGTAAAACATAGGCAAGGTATCTACCATCATGGTAACCATTTCCCTTTCGACCATGGGAGGGGCTACTTGCGCTGCCAGGTCCCTCCAACACTGAGCGTACTCCTTAAAGGACTCACTTTCCCTTTTAGCCATGTTCTACAGCTGAGTTCGGTCGGGAGCCATATCAGAGTTGTACTGATACTGCCTAAGGAAGGTGGTAATCAGATCCTTCCAAGTGCGGATGCGGGAAGCTTCTAGATTAGTGTACCAGATGACCGCTGCCCCAGCCAAGCTATCTTGGAAGAAGTGCATCAGCAATTTCTCATCCCTAGAATATGCCCCCATCTTGCGACAATACATTTTAAGATGGTTCTTAGGACAAGTCATCCCCTTGTACCTATCGAAATCAGGTACCTTGAATTTCGGGGGGATGACGACGTCCGACACTAAGCAAAGATCAGTCATGTCCGCGAACGGATAGTCGCTAAAGCCTTCAACAGCCCTCAATCTCTCTTCGATGAGATCGAGTTTCCTCTTTTCTTCTGCTGCCGGGGGTGGCCCTCCTGTGAACAAAAATATTGGCTGTGTTGGGTGGTTTCGAGGTTCTCTCGTGAGGTTGGGCTGAGGTAGTGCGTTGGGTGCGGGCTCCTCGGCGGGGAACGGGGAGTTGGGTCTGCTTCGGCAGCCGAACTAACAGCGGCGGCGGTGGCCGCGTTATTCGCCATTAGTTGTCTCATTCCTAGCATGGCATCCATCATGGAAGCCATTCGCTCTTTCAAAGCTGACATGTTGGCTTTCATCTGTTCCTGTACTTCCTCTTGGTCACCCATCGTCCTTGATTTGGATTTGGTGCGATAGGGATGCCTTGGGGCGCGTTTAGTTATGGTGTTTTTCCTAAAATACCAAACGTGAGGAGTACGTAAAAAAATGAATGTATGCTAGAGATAAAATGTGGGAGTGATTTGATTCGCACTGATTTTGGAGTAAAAATGTTGAATAAACTCATTTTATTCAGAAAGTTATAACTAATCAAGGTCTGAGTGACAATACAAACTCCCTAGCGGTTCCTAATTATATGGGCCATTAAGTCTATCATATGCTGACAATAGCTGAGGAGTCCATGGATCTCCTCGGGGGCGGAGTAGGCGTCCGACATTACTTTGGCCTTGGTCAGTAATCGGGGAAGTTCTTGACTCCCGTTCAAAGTAAGAGCAAATCGGTCCATCCACATTGTTGCCTCTTGATGTAACGAGTCAATCACCCTTCCTCTAGCCTCCTTTTCCGCGTACACTCGGGCATATTCGTCCGCCACTTTGTGCTCGTGGGCCGTGGCAAGATTTAATTCTTCTTGGTACTTGCTGATGATGGCCAACATGTTGGTCTTGGTCTCACCTAACCGCTGAGACAAACTTCTCTTGGACCTTAGGCAAATCCTCAATTCATCCTTCAAGATCAAACTGTCTACTCGTGATTGGTTCCTTTCCTCTCTCCGGAGCTTAAGCTCATTGTTACTGCCCCGCAGAGCCCCTCGGAATTTGTTCCGGCCATGTTCTTCCCTACGGGCCCTTTTGGTCTCTTGTTCCAAGGCCTTGGTGGTGGCTATATTTACATCTCTTAGTTCGGCATTCTCCTTTCGGATCCTAAGAGCTGTTGATTTGAACTTTTCTTTTACTGTTTGGGCTTTCTCGAGTTCTGTCCTGAGGGCCTGCACCTCTTCATCCTCCTCCGGAGCTTCAACTTCCACCCCCTTAATGGTTCTCAAATTTGGGAGCCAATCCAGACCTTGCATGTAGGCTTTCAACCACCTATGGTAGCCACCGATGGGCCCGTTGCTACTGCCTTTGAGTTCCTTGTCCTTCTTTTGCACCATCTCCCATGCCTTGCGGACCTTCTGAAGTGCCTTCGCGTTGGTGCTATTGAAACCTCATGCAATAATAGGTGTGAGGTCTTCCTCTAGTGGTGCCCCTCTCATAGGGTAGCCAACTTGTCTTATAGCGAGGACGGGATTGTAATTGAGGCAACCCCTTGTCCCCATCATGGGAACATTTGGAAATCCTCCGCACAAAATAAGAACCCCGGCTCTTCCTTCTTTCCATCGGGGAAACCAGTTGACAGACGCTCCTTCTTTGTTTGCTAAGAGTCGGTCCCAACTTGCCTCTTTTTTCTCTGTGCATGAGTGGTGGCCTTCTAGCGGGCAAGCATGTCTCACCTCTTGGCGGAAAAGGTGCGAAACCAACCATACGTAGAGGGCCGGAGTACAGTAAACAATCCTTGTACTGCTCTTTTCACATCTTCGGTCGAAGGTGTCATATAGATCGGCTAAGATAGCGACAACCAGGCTTTCCTTGCGGTTATGAAAGGCGAGAAAAGCGTTGATCGCTGCCTGGTCCACCAACCCATCCACATTTGGAAAGAGGACCCCTCCGAAGATCAAAAGTGCGAGGATGTCCATGAACGGGGCCCATTCGCCTTTACCTGCCAAGACTCTTGCTTTTGCTTCCAAACATTTCCTTGGTATTCCAACCACCCCATTTTTGACTTGCTTTCTATGGTCTAATTCCTGCGTCGAGATTTGGACTATTTTAGAAATTTTAGCTAAAGAGGGATAGAATCCCAAGAAGAGGTATGATTTCCTTCCCCCCAGAGGGCATCCCAGGATTTCTTCAAACTCTTCCACCGTGGGTGATAGCTGGAAGTCCCCAAAGGTGAAGCACCTGAACAGCAAGTCATAATATTGGGCGAGGGAGGCAATGACCTTGGTGGAGACCTCTGCCATGGCTAGGTCCCAGATCTTACCGTAAACTTTACGAAAAGCTTGTCGCTGGAGCTGATCCATCAACTGCCCTAACTCTTTCAGACTGGTGACTCCTAGGCTCTTGACCTTGACTTGATAGAACCTCTTTTTAAGCGAAGGCGCCTGACTCGATCCCATGTTTTACTAAGTGAAACAAAACCCAGTGCGAATCAAGACTCCGACATCTATCATGGGTGGAATGGATGAATGCATGAAGAAATGCATATGACACAGATGCATTTTATGAATATGGGAACCTGGGAAACTGTCGCCCTCTTAGATACAACGTTCGGGTGGCATGTCGCCCAACGTATGCATTTAAGAAAGCGACATGGACCCTTCGTCAGTTCGACAAAGTGAGGGGATCAAGACGCAACCCGTGCATGATGCAGATGCGAAAAAAGGCACAACACGGGGATGTACATAGTATGACAATATCCACAAATAATCATACAGTAAATGCGTACATGACATTTAGGACTACATGCATGGCAGTGTTTAAAAAGGCACGTAGCGTGTTTGCTTCATGCCCCTATTTTAGGGACCTACACGGAAGGAACTAAAAGGCTTTTAGTGATAATTCCCAAGGTGGTCATATCTCTCTTGACGGTTTCTAGAGGTTTCTAGAGGGACTACCAGCAACAATAAGTTATCAAAGAGAAAAACTCTAGATGAGGGTTCACTATTATCAAGCAAGTCGAAGACCCAGCATGACCACAAACTCACCTCCACTCCTTATGTTCCCATGGACTCGGGTATAAGGCCCCCTTTTCAACTGACCGTGTGTGCAAATAGTGTTGGTGTTTGTGTGCATCAAATGAATAAATATCTATCTCTTGCATACCTTTCAAAAACACACTAAAAGCATCAAAGAGTTTATATATACAAGAACATAAGGAAAAAGATAAAGAAAAAAGAACAAAGGAGAAGTCATGGTAAGGAATGCACATTGATTGATTGGCCTAACTCTCTAAAAACCGTCCCCAGTGGAGTTGCCAACTGTCGCAACCTACCCTTCGGCGGGAGGGCGACACGAGACTCACGAGTGCGTCTTCCAAGAAAGGAAAATGCGCGGAGTCGCCACCAAAGTTTATTCGAGGAAAACGTCAGAAAAACCGAAAAGGTGTGGTCTACGAACTTTAAGTGTGAAAGGTTCGGGAGTTGTATTTACGCACGGGGAAGGTATTAGCACCCCACGCGTCCGTCACAAGGGACGTCAACCTTTAATCAAGTGTGCAAATGTGACTTCAATTTGTTTTATTTCCCTATTACGTTTTTATGTCTTTTTATGCCTTTTTTGTATTTTTTATCTTTTTGTGGTCGACAAGGGTGTTTCCCTTGCTCCTATGTATTCCTCAATTGTGATAAGGAAATCAGACCTACGTAGTTCTTTGAGAACTAAACATTGGTTAAGTTGTTTTTATCTTTTTTGCAAGATATATTTTGACTGAACAAAAAAGTCATTTAAGGCATTGGACCATTTAAACGATCTTTTGATTCTTTTGAAAGGAGAGAAAACATTAAAGCATTGGACCATTAATGATCTCTTGTTTTTTTGAAAGTAGCGACAAAGTTATGTGTTGACTTTAGGCTTTCAAAAGTCCATGTTTAACCAATAAAAGCAAAGAGGATCATTTAAGGTGTTGGACCTTAAAATGGTTTTTTAGGTGATTTTTATGGACAAAGCTTGATTTGTGAGTTGATTTTAGCCTTAGTTTCACTTTGGTTATTTAGTCAATTCAATTAAGAAAAATCCCAAAGAAAAGCGTCTGATTGATTTTTTTGGATTATTTTATTCAAAGATATTGTTGATTATTTTATTATTATTTTGCCTCTTTTGGTTTTAAACGTGGTTACGGCGTGAAAGATCGGTTGGATTTTATTCTAACAGAGATGAAACGATATTACAACTCAAATGATCGGTGGAAATTCATTTTATTGTTGATTAGGCGAGAAAACGGCTTAATAAATGGTTAAAGCACGTCAAAAGGGGGTACGGAAAGCAAACGGAATAAAAATAAAAGCTCCCGAAACAAGTGGGGACCACTAGGGGTACATAGAATGAATTGAAAGATTCAATTTCGGGAACTTACCAGTTGAAGACCGAAGAACGACGAAGAACGAACGAAGAACGGTGAAGAATCTTCACGAAATCGCTCACGGAAACGTCTTGGAAGCGTTACGGAAGTGCCTCGGCTTGGATTTTCTTCACGGAAACAATTTTTCTCACTAATTTCAAAAGAATCCTAAACACCAGAAGGGCTAAACGAAATTACTCTACCCTCTTTCCTCTATTTACAGGGGAAAAGAGGGAGGTGGTTGCCACCCAGCTCGCCCAGGCGAGCTGGGTTGCTTCCACCAGAAGGCACCGCCTTCTGTTGGAACACCTTGGAAGGCCCAAGTGGGCCTGGTTGCTATTTGCACACCCCTTTTTACTAAATACACCCCTTTTGCTTTTTTGCTGATTCTTTTTCCGTAACGTTATGGAACTTTACGGATTACGTAACGACACTTATTTTCTTTCCGTAATGTCGCGAAACCTTACGGATTACGCAATAATCCCCTTTTTTGACCTCTAGAATGTTGCGAAACTTTACGGATTGCGCGACAATGCTCCCTTTCGACTTTCGGCATGTCTCGGAACTTCACGGATTACCTAACAATGGGTGTTAAGTACCTCGAAGAGGTCAAGCAAAGGTTGTAGGCCATCAAACAATGGTCCCTGGATGAAATTAGGGTATGACAGTGATCAAGGGCTTCCCATGGACCCTAAGAGAATAAAGGTCATTCCTGAGTGGCCTACTCCACCAAGTATAAGGGAAATTTGGGGCTTCAATATCTTAACAAACTTTTACAAAAGGTTTGTCCCATATTTTTTTATACTTGTAGCACCACTCATTAAGTTGGTGAAGAACTATATTCTCTCATGGGATGATGGCCAGGAAAGGGGTTTTCAGTCCTTACCGTACTCTAACATACCCAACATCACTAGTACATATGTTTTTATTCTTTTTACAAGTGTTGAGGAAAGAATCCATGAGTTTCAAGAACCTCTGGATTTGAGGTCAAATCCTTTTCAAGGGGGAGGGAATGATGCAATCCTACCCCCCAAGGGCATTGGATAGAAGACTCCAAGAAGATTGGGCCAAAGATGAAAGAGAAGACCCTAGGGTTCTCATGAGCCTTAGGGTAGATTTCGGGCCCATGGGCTAAGTATGAGCCCACTTATCTTTGTACATATTAGATTAAGATTTCATTAATTTTGGGCCTTGTATTTAGAGCTCCATAATGTAGGTAGGGTACCCTAGAAATGTAGGATTTTCTAGCCCTTGTATTTTAGGGCACCTAGACTAGTTTTTTGTATTAGGGGTAGTTTTGTAATTTCACATGCATTAAGTGAATATTTGATGTGTGTGTTGAGAAATAAATTTAGTTGAATTGGGAGAAGCCCAATCCAATTAAATTTTAGAGGGGGAGGTGAGCATTTGCTTGCTACACCCCATTGCCACATCATATAGTCACACTTTGTGCATGTCATTCATGCTTTACATGCCTCATGACACCTAAGCACACTTAGTGGAGAGAATCTTGGACTTGATCTTGGATTAGTGGGCTGAACCATATCTGAAATTCACTAATCACAATTAGTGAAATTTTGGCTCCAAAATTTGGCTCCACAAATTCAATTTGAAATTCAAGTGAAATTTGAATAGAAATTCAAATTTCCCTCCAATTTTGTGTGACACTAAGGCTATAAATAGAGGCTATTTGTGTGCATTTTTGCAACTTTGATCATTTAAAAATTAAACTTCAGATTTCAAAGCTCTTTTAGAGCACAAAATTTTGTGCTCTTCTCTTCCTCTCCCTTTATTCTTCTCCTTCTTCCTCCAAGCTCTTATCCATGGCCTCCTATGGTGGTGAGCTTCTTCAAGAATCATCTTCTCCTTCAAGTGGTGTCTCCTCCCTCCCTTCCTTCTTCATTCCGCTGCCATTCATCTTCCAAGAAGCAAAGGAATCCATTGATGAAGAAGATCCTTGGCCTACAAGCTCCAATGGAGCTTACATCAAGTCTTGAAAACAATGAAAGCGAATGACGATGATTGTCTCCACATGCCAATGGACTTGATTGTCTTTGGAAGGCAAAGGAGACTGTAATAGTCTTGAAAACAATGAAAGCGAATGACCATGATTGTCTTCGCATGCCAACAGACTTGATTGTCTCTAGAAGGCAAATGAGATTTTAATAGTCTTGAAAACAATAAAAGTGGATGACCATACTCGTCTCCACATGCCAATGGACTCGATTGTCTCCTGAAAGGCAAAGAAGATTGTAATTGTCTTGAAAGCAATGAAAGTGAATGACCATGATTGTCATCGCATGCGAATGGACTTGATTGTCTTTGGAAGGCAAAGGAGACTGTAATAGTCTTGAAAACAATGAAAGCAGATGACCATGATCGTCTCCGCATGCCAACGGACTCGATTGTCTCCGGGAAGGCAAAGAAGACTGTAATAGTCTAGAAAACAATGAAAATGGATGGCCATGATTGTCTCCGCATGCCCAGGGACTTGATTGTCTCCGGAAGGCAAATGAGACTGTAACAGTCTTGAAAAAATGAAATCGGATGACCATGATTGTCTCCGCATGCCAACAAACTTGATTGTCTCCGGAAGGCAAAGGAGACACTAATAGTCTTGAAAACAATGAAATCAGATGACAATGATCGTCTCCGCATGCCAACGGACTCGATTGTCCCCTGGAAGGCAAAGAAGACTGTAATAGTGTTGAAATCAACGAAAATGGATGACCATGATTGTCTTCACATGCCAACGGACATGATTGTCTCTCGAAGGAAAAAGAGATTGTTATAGTCATGAAAACAATGCAAGCAGATGGCCATGATTGTCTTCGTATGCCAATGGACTCGATTGTCTCCTGGAAGGGAAAGAAGACTGAAATAGTCATGAAAATAGTGAAAGCGGATGACCATGATCGTCTGCGCATGCCAACGGACTTGATTGTCTATGGAAGGCAAAGAAGACATTAATAATCTTGAAAAAAATGAAAGTGGATGACCATGATTGTCTTCAAATGCCAACAGACTTGATAGTCTTAGGAAGGCAAAGAAGACTGTAATAGTCTTGAAAACAACGAAAGCAGATGACCATGATTGTCTCCATATGCCAATGAACTCGATTGTCTTTGGAAGGAAAATAAGACTGTAATAGTCATGAAAACAATGAAAGCAGATGACCATGATTGTCTCTGCATGCCAACAGAATTGATTGACTCTAGAAGGCAAAGAAGATTGTAATAGTCTTGAAATAATTGAAAGCGGATGTCCATGATTGTCTCCGCATGCCAATGGACTTGATTGTTTCCTGGAAGTCAAGTAAGACTGTAATTGTCTTGAAAACAATGAAAGCGAATGACCATGATTGTCTTCGCATGCCAACAGACTTGATTGTCGCTGGAAGACAAATGAGACTTTAATAGTCTTGAAAACAATGAAAGCGGATGACCATGATCGTCTCCACATGCCAATGGACTCGATTGTCTCCTGGAAGGAAAATAAGACTGTAATTGTCTTGAAAATAGTGAAAATGAATGACCATGATCGTCTCCGCATGCCAATGGACTCGATTGTTTCCTGGAAGTCAAGTAAGACTATAATTGTCTTGAAAACAATGAAAGCGAATGACCATGATTGTCTTCGCATGCCAACAAACTTGATTGTCTTTGTAGGCAAATGAGACTTTAATAGTCTTGAATACAATGATGGTGATGACCATGATCGTCTCCGCATGCCAATGGACTCGATTGTCTCCTGGAAGGCAAAGAAGACTGTAATTGTCTTGAAAACAATGAAAGTTAATGACCATGATTGTCTTTGCATGCCAATGGACTTGATTGTCTTTGGAAGGCAAAGGAGACTGTAATAGTCTTGAAAACAATGAAAGCGGATGGCCATGATCGTCTCCGCATGCCAACGGACTCGATTGTCTCCTGGAAGGCAAAGAAGACTGTAATAGTCTAGAAAATAATGAAAATGGATGACCATGATTGTCTCCGCATGCCAAGGGACTTGATTGTCTCCGAAAGGCAAATGAGACTGTAATAGTCTTGAAAAAATTAAATCGGATGACCATGATTGTCTCCGCATGCCAACAAACTTGATTGTCTCTGGAAGGCAAAAGAGACACTAATAGTCTTCAAAACAATGAAATCGGATGACAATGATCGTCTCCCCATGCCAACGGACTCGATTGTCTCCTGGAAGGCAAAGAAGACTGTAATAGTGTTGAAATCAACGAAAATGGATGACCATGATTGTCTTCGCATGCCAACAGACTTGATTGTCGCTGGAAGGCAAATGAGACTTTAATAGTCTTGAAAACAATGAAAGCGGATGACCATGATCGTCTCCACATGCCAATGGACTCGATTGTATCTTGGATGGCAATGGAGACTGTGATTGTCTTGAAATCAATGAAAGTGAATGACCATGATCGTCTTCGCATGCCAATGGACTCAATTGTTTCCTGGAAGTCAAGTAAGACTGTAATTGTCTTGAAAACAATGAAAGCGATTGACCATGATTGTCTTCGCATGCCAACAGTCTTGATTGTCTCTGGAAGGCAAATGAGACTTTAATAGTCTTGAAAACAACAAAAGCGGATGACCATAATTGTCTTCGCATGCCAATGGACTCGATTGTCTCTGGAAGGCAAAGAAGACTGTAATAGTCTAGAAAATAAAGAAAGGGGATGACCATGATCATCTCCTCATGCCAAAGGACTCGATTGTCTCCTGGAAGGCAAAGAAGACTCTAATAGTCTTAAAAAAACGAAAGCGGATGACCATGATTGTGTTCGCTTGGCAAGAAACTTGATTGTCTCTGGAACGCAAATGAGACTGTAATAGTCTACAAAACAATGAAAGTGGATGTCCATGATCGTCTCCGCATGCCAACAGACTCGATTGTCTCCTAGAAGGCAAAGAAGACATTAATTTTCTTGAAAACAACAAAGTGGATGACCATAATTGTCTCTGCATGCCAACAGACTAGATTGTCTCTAGAAGGCAAAGGAGACTGTATTAGACTTGAAAACAATGAAAGCGGATGACCGTGATCGTCTCCGCATGCCAACAGACTCGATTGTTTCCTGGAAGGCAAATAAGACTATAATTGTCTTGAAAACAATAAAAGCGAATGACCATGATTGTCTTCGCATGCCAATGGACTTGATTGTCTCAGGAAGGAAATGAGACTTTAATAGTCTTGAAAACAACAAAAGCGGATGACCACGATTGTCTTCGCATGCCAATGGACTTGATTGTCTCTGGAAGGCAAAGAAGACTGTAATAGTCTTGAAAATAATAAAAGGGGATGACCTTGATCATCTCCTCATGCCAACAGACTCGGTTGTCTCTAGGAAGGCAAAGAAGACTATAATAGTCTTGAAAAAAAGAAAGCGGATGACCATGATTGTCTCCGCATGCCAACAAACTTGATTGTCTCCGGAAGGCAAAAGAGACTCTAATAGTCTTGAAAACAATGAAATCGGATGACAATGATCGTCTCCGCATGCCAACAGACTCAATTGTCTCCTGGAAGGCAAAGAAGACTGTAATAGTGTTGAAATCAACGATAATGGATGACCATGATGGTCTTCACATGCCAACGGACTTGATTGTCTCTGGACGGCAAAAGAGATTGTAATAGTCTTGAAAACAATGAAAGCGGATGACCATGATTGTCTTCGTATGCCAATGGACTCGATTGTCTCCTGGAAGGGAAAGAAGACTGAAATAGTTATGAAAATAGTGAAAGCGGATGACCATGATCGTCTGCGCATGCCAACAGACTTGATTGTCTCTGGGAGGCAAAGAAGACATTAATAATCTTGAAAAAAACGAAAGCGGATGACCATGATTGTCTTTGCATGCCAACAAACTTGATAGTCTTTGGAAGGCAAAGAAGATTGTAATAGTCTTGAAAACAAGGAAAGCGGATGACCATGATTGTCTCCATATGCCAATGAACTTGATTGTCTTTGGAAGGCAAATAAGACTGTAATAGTCTTGAAAACAATGAAAGCGGATAACCATGATTGTCTCTGCATGCCAACAGACTTGATTGACTCTTGAAAGCAAAGGAGACTGTAATAGTCTTGAAATCAATGAAAGCGGATGACCATGATCGTCTCCGCATGCCAACGGACTCGATTGTTTCCTGGAAGTCAAGTAAGACTGTAATTGTCTTGAAAACAATGAAAGCGAATGACCATGAATGTCTTCGCATGCCAACAAACTTGATTGTCTCGGGAAGGCAAATGAGACTTTAATAGTCTTGAAAACAACAAAAGCGGATTACCACGATTGTTTTCGCATGCCAATGGACTCGATTGTCTCTGGAAGGCAAAGAAGACTGTAATAGTCTTGAAAATAATGAAAGGGGATGACCTTGATCATCTCCTCAGGCCAACGGACTCGATTGTCTCGAGGAAGGCAAAGAAGACTGTAATAGTCTAGAAAAAAAGAAAGCGGATGACCATGATTGTCTTCGCATGGCAACAAACTTGATTGTCTCTGGAACGCAAAGGAGACTGTAATAGTCTTCAAAACAATGAAAGTGGATGACCATGATCGTCTCCGAATGCCAACAGGCTCGATTGTCTCCTAGAGGGCAAAGAAGACTATAATTGTCTTGAAAACAACAAAGTGGATGACCATGATTGTCTTCGCATGCCAACAGACTTGATTGTCTTTACAAGGCAAAAGAGACTGTAATTGTCTTGAAAACAATGAAAGCGGATGACCATGATTCTCTCCGCATGCCAAGGAACTTGATTGTCTCCTGAAGGCAAATGAGACTGTAATAGTCTTGAAAAAAATGAAATCGGATGACCATGTTTGTCTCCGCATGCCAACAAACTTGATTGTCTCCGGAAGGAAAAGGAGACTCTAATAGTCTTGAAAACAATGAAACTGGATGACAATGATCGTCCCCGCATGCCAACGGACTCGATTGTCTCCTGGAAGGCAAAGAAGACTGTAATAGTGTTGAAATCAACGAAAATGGATGACCATGATTGTCTTCGCATGCCAACAGACTTGATTGTCACTGGAAGGCAAATGAGACTTTAATAGTCTTGAAAACAATGAAAGAGGATGACCATGATCGTCTCCACATGTCAATGGACTCGATTGTCTCCTGGAAGGGAAAGAAGACTGAAATAGTCATGAAAATAGTGAAAACGGATGACCATGACCGTCTGTGCATGCCAACAGACTTGATTGTCTATGGGAGGCAAAGAAGACATTAATAATCTTGAAAAAAACGAAAGCGGATGACCATGATTGTCTTCGCATGCCAACAAACTTGATAGTCATTGGAAGGCAAAGAAGACTGTAATAGTCTTGAAAACAATGAAAGCGGATGACCATGATTGTCTCCATATGCCAATGAACTTGATTGTCTTTGGAAGGCAAATAAGACTGTAATAGTCTTGAAAACAATGAAAGCGGATGACCATGATTGTCTCTGCATGCCAACAAACTTGATTGACTCTTGAAGGCAAAGGAGACTGTAATAGTCTTGAAATCAATGAAAGCGGATGACCATGATCGTCTCCGCATGCCAACGGACTCGATTGTTTCCTGGAAGTCAAGTAAGACTGTAATTGTCTTGAAAACAACGAAAGCGAATGACCACGAATGTCTTCGCATGCCAACAAACTTGATTGTCTCGGGAAGGCAAATGAGACTTTAATAGTCTTGATAACAACAAAAGCGGATGACCATGATTGTCTTCGCATGCCAATTGACTCGATTGTCTCTGGAAGGCAAAGAAGACTGTAATAGTCTTGAAAATAAAGAAAGGGGATGACCATGATCATCTCCTCATGCCAAAGGACTCGATTGTCTCCTGGAAGGCAAAGAAGACTATAATAGTCTTGAAAAAAACGAAAGCGGATGACCATGATTGTCTTTGCATGGCAAGAAACTTGATTGTCTTTGGAAGGCAAAGGAGACTATAATAGTCTTCAAAACAATGAAAGTGGATGACCATGATCGTCTCCGCATGCCAGCAAATTCAATTGTCTCCTAGAAGGAAAATAAGACATTAATTTTCTTGAAAACAACAAAGTGGATGACCATGATTGTCTCCGCATCCCAACAGACTTGATTGTCTCTATGATCGAGGCCGTACCCGAATCAAATAAACATGAAAATGTAGTAACTAGGAAGTGATCCTAGGTCGTTTCCCAATGAGCAATGATAAACTAAATGTTCATAATACACTTGCAGTAACAGTAACGATTGAGGGGGGGTTTTTTTGTTTTGTGATTTAAAGGACAGAACAAGTAAACTGGAATACGAAACTACTAATATTAAAAATGGGTTGTTTCCGCTGATTCAGAAGCCATTATCTTGTCCTGGGTTATGGAGAATTCGTCCCTAACAGTTAACCACTTAATCCAACCCTATTTCAATTTACTAAGCCAAAATCAACTTAGGGTTGTCAATACGTGATTAGGCAACACATACACCAGTTAGCCCTTCATCCATTAAGCATGAACGCAAGTTAGGCTCAGAGGCAATTAATCGAACACGAAGCGTGCACTGATTAATGTTCACGAATTTGGGTTAACTGGTGAAGGGGAAACTTCCAGGAAGCCACATTATAAACGAAACCTCAAAGAGAGTTGGGCTTTGTCCTCAAAAGGAAACAATGCCAGAAAATCTAGCCTTCCATAGATTCAAACAGAAAACGCAAATGAAACTAAAAGCAGAAACGTAAATGAAAGTAGAAGAAGAAACAAGAACGAAATTGTTATTAGAAGCAGAAAATGGAAAATTGCATTAAGAAAGAAACAGTAGCATTCAAGCAGAAAAACGTAAAACCTAAACAAAGCTCTGAATAATGAATAACATAACAGAATAGCCTTGCATGAATCCCAAGGCTGCTATTTAAAAAGAGTCACTCAATGTCACTGGGCCCTACTACAATGCTCTGGCCCAAAACGAAATAAACACTGAACCACATAAAATAAAATTGCAAAATTTCCTAATTAGAAATTAACTAAGGTAAGCGCTGCTTTATTTGCCCTCTTCAAGTCCACAACCAAAATCCGGATTAAGCCCAATGTTTCATTAATTCCTGAAATTAGATTAAAAACATCAAATTAGCTAAATGAGCCCAAATAATAAAACTGCCTAATTAATTGACAATTAAGACCAATCAGTAATTAAAATGGTGCAAAAAGGGTTTAGAAAATAGAAGAAAATGATGGCACATCACCTAGGCCTTAGAGTTTCCTTTTGTTAAGGCTTTATGTCTTTTGTTCCTGAATTTATAATATAAAGATCTTTCTTCATCTGCTCCTGCGTCTCTACCCATTCTCATTCATTTGCATGTTTATTTTTTTACGCTTAAAACGCCAGATCCAACGACGAGTCCCTCGAAGGTACTAATTGGCTGTCGCTCGGTACCCAAAATGGGTTGCCAACATTGTACCAGTCCATAAGAAGGATGGGAAGGTGCGAATGTGTGTAGATTATCGGGACCTGAATCGAGCCAGTCCCAAGGACAATTTTCCTCTGCCACACATCGATATCCTCATGGATAATACAACCAATTTTGCTTTGTTTTCCTTCATGGATGGGTTCTCCGATTACAATCAGATAAAAATGGCACCGGAGGATATGGAAAAGACTACCTTCGTCACCCTGTGGGGGACGTTCTGTTATAAGGTGATGTCCTTTGGACTCAAGAACGTCGGGGCAACTTATCAACGGCCTATGGTAGCTTTGTTCCACGATATGATGCACCGAGAAATCGAGGTTTATGTGGACGACATAATTGCAAAGTCTAAGACTGAGGAGAAACACCTTGTCAACTTGAGGAAGTTGTTCGAAAGGCTTAGGAAATATCAATTGAGGTTAAACCTCGCTAAGTGCACCTTCGGGGTCAAGTCAGGGAAATTGCTAGGTTTCATCGTAAGCCAGAAAGGGATAGAGGTGGACCCAAAAAGGTGAAAGCCATCCTTGAGATGCCAGAACCTCGTATTGAGAGGCAGGTCCGAGGTTTCCTGGGACATTTGAATTACATTGCTAGATTCAAATCACAGCTCACCGCTATTTGTGAGCCATTGTTCAAACTCTTACGCAAAAACCAATTCGTCCGTTAGAACGAGGATTGTCAAGAGGCGTTTGGAAGGATCAAAAAGTGTCTCATGAACCCTCCCGTGCTTATGCCGTCGGTACCCGGAAGGCCTCTCATATTGTATATGACGATTTTGGACGAGTCGATGGGATGTATGCTGAGGCAACATGACGAGTCCGAGAAGAGAGAGCGCGCTGTCTACTACTTGAGTAAGAAGTTCACGGCCTGTGAAATGAACTACTCCCTGCTCGAAAGAACGTGTTGTGCTTTAGTCTGGGCGTCCCACCGTCTAAGACAATACTTGCTGAGCCATAGCACCTGGTTGATATCCAAGATGGACCCGGTTAAGTACATCTTTGAGAAGCCTGCTCTCACAGGGCGGATCGCCCGGTGGCAGGTTTTGCTATCCGAGTTCGATATAGTCTACGTCACCCAAAAGGCGATAAAAGGAAGCGCCTTGGCAGATTATTTGGCTCAGAAGCCTCTCAATGACTATCAGCCCATGCATCCCGAATTCCCAGATGAGGACATCATGGCCTTGTTTGAGGAAAAGCTAGACGAGGACCGGGACAAGTGGATCATGTGGTTTGATGGAGCATCAAACGTTCTAGGCCATGGCTTTGGGGCAGTATTGGTCTCTCCGGACAATCAATGTATACCTTTCATAGCCAGGCTGGGGTTCAACTACACCAACAATATGGCTGAGTATGAAGCGAGCGCCCTGGCCGTCCAGGCAGCGATTGACTCCGATGTCAAGCTACTCAAGGTGTATGGGGACTCAGCACTGGTGATTCACCAGCTGAGAGGAGAATGGGAAACTAGAGACCCCAAGCTGATACCCTACCAAGCCTATATTAAGGAATTGGCTGGTTTCTTTGATGAGATCTCCTTCCATCACGTTCCTCGAGAGGAAAATCAAATGGCAGATGCGCTTGCCACTTTGGCGTCCATGGTCCAACTAACACCGCACGGGGACCTACCGTACATTGAGTTCTAGTGCCGTGGCAGACCCGCACATTGTTGTCGGGTGGAAGAGGAACGGGATGGAAAGCCTTGGTATTTCAATATCAAGCGATACGTTGAAAGCAAAGAATACCCACCGGGGGCTTCCGACAACGACAAAAGGACATTGAAGAGATTGGCGGCTGGCTTCTTCATGAGCGGAAGCATACTATACAAGAGAAACCATGACATGGTTCTGCTACACTGCGTGAACGCTAAAGAAGCAGAGAACATGCTGGGGGAGGTCCATGAGGGCTCTTTTGGTACACACGCTAATGGGCACGCCATGGCTAGAAAGATCTTAAGAGCAGGTTACTATTGGCTCACCATGGAAAGCGATTGTTGTCTCCATGTGAGGAAATGTCAGAAATGCCAGACATTCACAGACAATGTCAACACTCTGCCCCTGCCTTTGAATGTCTTGGCCGCGTCGTGGCCGTTTTCCATGTGGGGAATAGATGTGATTGGGGCCATAGAGCCCAAAGCTGCAAATGGGCATTGTTTCATCCTAGTGGCGATCGATTACTTCACTAAGAGGGTCGAAGCCGCGTCGTACGCTAGCGTCACCAGGAGTGTGGTGGTCAGGTTCATTAAGAGGGAAATCATCTACCGATACGGTTTGCCAAGGAAGATTATCATGGACAATGGAACCAACTTGAATAACAAGATGATGGAGGAAATATGCGAGGAGTTTAAAATCCAACATCACAATTCCACGCCCTACCGACCAAAGATGAACAGAGCTGTGGAAGCGGCCCATAAGAATATCAAGAAGATTATCCAGAAGATGACCGTGTCATACAAAGATTGGCACGAGATGCTCCCATTCGCGTTACATGGTTACCGAACCTCAATGCGCACGTTAATCAGGGCAACACCGTTCTCATTGGTATATGGAATGGAGGTTGTGCTACCGTTTGAGGTAGAAGTCCCGTCATTAAGAATCTTGGTGGAATCTGGATTAAAGGAATCAGAATGGGCCCAAGCACGTTTCGATCAGCTTAATCTCATAGAAGGCAAGCGTTTGGCCGCCATGAGTCATGGGCATTTATATCAGAAACGAGTGAAGAACGCTTTTGACATGAAGGTACGTACGCGCCGGTTTAGCGAAGAAGACTTGGTGTTGAAGAAAGTCTCCCAAGCTCTGAAAGACAATAGAGGGAAGTGGGCCCCGAACTACGAAGGGCCTTTCATTGTAAAAAGGGGTTTCTCCGGAGGAGCCCTGGTGCTCACCAACATGGATGGCGAGGAGCTACCTTCACCCGCGAACTCCGATGTTGTCAAGTGATACTACGCTTAGGATCTGGGGCAATTGAGGAAGTCGCTGCATGTTCTTTTATTTTTGTGTGTCCTTCTTGGTTTCCCCCCAAGGATTCTTGTCCACTGTATTTTTCTCGTCATAGTCTTTTAAAAGAAGAGAACATGGGATTGAGGTTTCAGTCCTCAGCTTGTGCTTTAAACCATGTGCAGTATTCGATAACCTGAGCCTTTTCGCTCAGTCCATGGGATGCCCCAAGCGCTTAATTAAAACTGAACCTGACCAACTTTCACTAAAAGGATTATTGCATTTGAAAACGCTCATGCATACGCATACACATGCATATTTTGTTATCTTATGACAGGAGCAGAATCGTCTTAGGCAATGGTCGAATGCCGGGCCGGATCCAGAGGCAGAGACCAATCAAGGTAAACGGTAACGCAACCACAGTTTGTTGCGCAATGTCGTTTCCTGCTTTCATGTACTTAGGGACAGACGCAAGTAGAGGCTAGGATCATGATCGATAGATCATCGTCTCATGCCCAGCTCTGGACAAGCGGAAAGCGCAGTTGGGAGGCAACCTAGTATCCTTTAAATTCCCAATAATTATTACTATTGTGTCTTTAAAGTAAATGTCGGATGCCTAATCTACCCTAAAGGGGGTTCGAGTAAGCGAACACCGACCCATAGAGAGCGCATACCTGTGTCTTCCCAAAAAAAAAAATACAGGTTAGCTCGCCTGGGCGAGCTCCCCTGCACCTGGAAACATAAAAAATGAGGGAGAGTGAGTTTCTCTTCACCCAAAACTCCCCTCCCTCATTCAAAAAACGCAAACACCCACGGGATTTGCAGATTTTCGCCCTTAAGCCACCATTTTTGCGCTTTTGCTTCCATTCTTAGTGTTTTTGGTCACTCCATACAAGTAAGTGCACTACCCTTTGGTTTCTAGCTTTCCATTGATGCCTTTTATGCTTTGAATGATACATAATTTGATCAATTCCGTGAGGCAATTTGGGGAAAATTTATGCTTTGTTTCTTTGAATTGAGGGGTTATAGGGGATGGCCTTAGGCCTAGGGTGTGTTCTGAAATGATGGGGCAAGCCACATTGCCCCTATTCCCTTGTTATTGGTACCCAAAAGTGCGCCCACGAAGTGCTCGGTGAAATGCCTCAACGGAATTTGGGCATGGTTTTGTGAACTTTGGATTTTGGGGCTGACTTGTGTGTATATGGACAGCATGCAGAGGTTAGAATAAGTGCCCAAATTAAGGACCTAGACCTAGGAATCCAAGCCTTTGGTTTTGAGTGCAAGAAAGCATGAAAATGAAAGCATTGTGATAGGGATTTCCCTTTAGGCCAGCAGCTGATTTTTGGGGCTGCACCATGATGTTTGTCTTACACCTATATGTTTGAGAATGTTGTTCATCATGTACATATAGATGTAGAGTAGGTGGCAAAATACCTCACAAGATATATGTGTGTTGCATATAGATAGAAAAAAGATGTCTCACCAACAACCTTGTTGAATTGAAATGTAATTTGAATAGCAAAGATACTTGAATACGCATGAAATGTAATTTTTTTGGTAGCAAAGATTCTTTGAATATGCATGTGTACAAGTTTAGCAAAGACATGCTTGTATATGATCTTTGGGTAGCAAAAATACTTCAAGTATGCATGTGTATAAGTTTGGCAAAGAAATGCATGTATGTAATTTGGGTAACAAAATGCTTTGAATGTGCATGAGTATAGTTTTTAGGTAACGGAGCATCTTGCGTGCATGTATGATCATAAAAGTATGTATGTGAGTTTACCCTAAATTTAAATTGATGTTTGTATTGGAAGCAATTGTATGCCATTTTTACTTGGTCAGCCTTTAAAATGACACTTCCTTGTAAATTGACTTTCCAAACGTTTGTCTTTGCAGGAAATGGCCCCAAAAAAGCTTTCCACGAAGAGGTCTAGAAGAGACGCCGCAACAGAAGGGTCCAGTGCCACCCCTGAGTTTGATAGTCACCGTTTCCGGAGCACCGAGCACCAGCAGCGCTTCGAGGCCATCAAAGGATGGTCGTTCCATAGAGAGAGGCGCGTCCAGCTCAGGGAGGATGAGTATACAGACTTTTAGGAGGAGATAGCTCGTAGACATTGGACATTGCTGGTGACTCCCATGGCTAAGTTTGACCCTGAGATAGTCCTGGAGTTCTATGCTAATGCTTGGCCCACAGAGGAGGGAGTGCGAGACATGCGTTCATGGGTGAGGGGTCAGTGGATTCCCTTTGACGCAGATGCCCTTAGCCAGTTCCTGGGTGACGCGCTAGTTTTGGAGGAAGGCCAACAGTGTGAGTTCAGCCAGAGGAGGAACAGGGCCGACGGGTTTGACGAGGAGGCCATTGCCCAGCTGTTATGCACACTGGGGCAGGATTTCGCCCGGACCGTTGTAAGGAGGCGGGTGCGGATCATGCGCACCAGCATGACCACTTTGACACAGACGTGGATGACACTGCTGCTCAGCAATGTCTTGCCTAGCGATCATAACTCCGATCTCCCTCTGCCTAAGTGCCAGTTGGTGTATGCCATCCTGACACGGATGAGTGTCCACATGGCCTAGGTGATTGCTGACACCATCTATTTGTTTGCAGGTATGCCACCCACCAGGCACCCTCTGGACCCAGATAAATCTAACAGGGCCCTGGGGTTTCTGGCATTTATCACGGGCCTCTTCCAGTCGTTTGGGGTTCCCGTCACCCCCAGTACAATGATCCGACCGCCGATCACCCAAGCCTTCATCGAGAAGTACTGCACGCCTAAACAGGCGCAGGGTGAGGCACATCAGGCCGTAGTCGCACCGCCACCACCTCATCAGGCCGATCCCGCTGGATCACTAGGCATGGAGCATTATCTACAGCACTTGGTTCACCAGCAGGCGGCCAACCACCGGGGGCAGGTGCAGATACATTAGTGTCTCTACCGGTTCAGCCTCAGTCAGCAGGGGCAGGGTTTCACTCCTTTTGCATGCCCTACTCCAGAGCAGTTTGGGGCTGAGGTCGCATGGTCCGGAGACTAGCCCGAGGCCCAGGTAGGGGAAGAGCCTACAGGATCCCCCGGTGAGGTAGAGGAGGCTCGTATGGATGAAGAAATGATTGACTTGCTCGGTTTCTTGGGAGGAAGCGGAGCCATGTGACCGAGGTCACCGCACTTTTGTTATTGACATTACTTTTTTCTGTTATTTTCTATATGGTTACTAACATTATTGTTATTATTTTTGTTGTTTCTGTTTGGCGTTATGGCTCTCAGTTATTTCGTCACCATTTTTTTGCGACTTACCATTTCGTGCATTTTTTCATTTACCTTGTGGTTAGACGTAAGTAGGTAGTGTGCGCCCTTGTCCGCACGACCTTTTCAGAGAGAAAAAGAAAAAATGGGAAAAGAGAGAGAAAATGAACAAATGATAATAACTTAAAAAAAAGAAAAAAGGGGGAAAAAAGAAAAAGAGAGAAAAAAAGAAAAATAATAATAAGTGGTCTAACTAAAAAAAAAACCAATATGCTTTTGAAAAGAGATAACTTCCAACTTTTCTCTGAAAAAATTCACTGATCATAACCAATTTTTGAAAAAAAATGTGAATACACCTGAAGAGTGAATGCTGTAAAAATTTTCCCGAACGCCCAAAATAGACTCGAATGAATGCATGAATTGATAAAAGAACAATATTTTGGAAACACTGGATTGACTAAATAGAGAAAATGAATCCTGAGCCCTAGTATCACATGACCATAAAAACTTGATGCTTGAGTGTCCACATAGGTGCATGCATGACCAATTTTGCATAAAATTTCCTAATCATCATTGTTACATGTGTATCATGGAAATAATGTGGGACATCCCCTTTATCCCCAAACCGCTGGCCAAACCCTGACATATATCATGTCCAGCCGTTCTACAAGCCTTGAGCCAAAATCCCAACTTACCATAAACCTTGACCCAGTGTGAGAATGTCAATCCTTGCCCTCAGAAGAAAACAAAAAAGGAGAAAAGGAGAAAATTCCCGATCAAAAGAATTGAAAGAAAGCAAAAAGAGAAAATTCCCAATCAAAGATTGAGAGAAAGCAAAAAGGAAAGAAAATTCCCGATCAAAGATCGAAAGAAAATAGAAGAAATATGCAGAAAGGTCTTTGGACCAGACAATATCTGAACAAAACAGAATTGTCACCAAGTAAACAAGAAAAGAAAGGAAATCACGACCTAAAGTGGTCCTGTCCCTTTGATTGCCAACCAAAATCTTGTGCGTCTATGACTTGTTCACCTCACACTAAACAAAAACAGAAAAGGAAAAGGCCAAGAACACTCAAAGCCACATTCCCCACAAGAAAACAAACCATTCCCAAGAAAAAGTCCTATTGATCCATGATCATGCATGTAATCTTTGATTTGATAGGAAATGATTTGCAAAATCAAGCCATGACATATCTATGGTTCGGAATTAGGATGAAACACTTACCCGTGTGAGATTGATACACTTTGAGTCATTTTCTTCTATTTTTGTTGAACCCAGTGTTTCCTCTAAATGGTCATTTAGAAGCGAAATGCTAACATCCAAAATCTTATTTATGGTTATGAGAAAATTTTATTAGCATACTCTCCTTCCCTGGTAGACACATTGTTTTTTATCCGAAAAGCATATGTTGCTCTAATCAGTTGGAAGTTTTGTCTCTTTACTAAAGCATGTTCGCATTTTAGTGAAAAAGATATTGAGACTATTTTAGTCTCCCAGTTATCCAGAACTACGTAGGTCTGAGTTCTTCATTGAGGATACGTAGGAGCAAGAGCCTCGCTTTTGTCGGCCGCCCCACAATCTCTGTCATACTGACCCTGAGGTCGTGTGACATGCAGAGACAAATTATAGTCATTCCGCACACCTTTTCGCCATTCGGAGACAATCGTGTCCGATGGCACGCAAAGACAAATTATGGTCATTCTGTGCCCTTTTGTCATCTAGAGGCGGCGAGCCCGATGACATGCGAAGACAAATTATGGTCATTCCATGCACCTTTTCGCCATTCGGAGACAATCGTGTCCGATGGCACACAGAGACAAATTATGGTCATTTTGAGCCTTTTGTCATCCAGAGGAGGCAAGCCCAATGACATGCGGAGACAAATTATGGTCATTCCGCACACCTTTTTTCCATTCGAAGACAATCGTGTCCGATGGCATGTAGAGACAAATTATGGTCATTCTGTGCCCTTTTGTCATCCAGAGGCGGCGAGCCCGATGACATGCGGAGACAAATTATGGTCATTCCGCACACCTTTTTGCCATTCGGAGACAATCGTGTCCGATGGCACGCAAAGATAAATTATGGTCATTCTGCGCCCTTTTGTCATCCAGAGGCGGCGAGCCCGATGACATGCGGAGACAAATTATGGTCATTCCAGACACCTTTTGTCATCCAGATACGATCGTGTCTGATGGCACGCGGAGACAAATTATGGTCATTCCGCACCATTTGCCATCCGGAGACAATCGTGTCCGATGGCACGCAGATACAAATTATGGTCATTCTGCGCCTTTCGTCATCCAGAGGCGGCGAGCCCGATGACATGCGGAGATACCATTATGGTCATCCACGCCTTTCGTCAATCGAGAGGAACGAATTCGGCAGTATCAGGATGATGTTGGTCATTCGGTGCTGATCATTTTCAAATTTTTTCAGGTTCCGCTGGCGGGGAGATTGACCGGCCGAATGATGTTCCGCTCAAAAGAAATTAGTGTCTTATCTTTACTTCCATTTTATCTCCAATAAAGGACAAGTAAAGAGGGGCAACTGTCATACCCTAATTTCGTCCAGTGACCATCTATTTGTTGGGATGCGACCCTCGCTTGACCACTTCAAGGTACTTGACACCTATCGTTAGACAATCCGTGAAGTTCTGCGACATGTCGGGAGTTGAAAGGAAGTGTTAATGTGCAATCCATAAAGTTTCGTAACATTCCGGAAGCCAAAGAAGGGATGATTGCGTAATCCGTAAGATTTCGTGACATTACGGAAAGAAAACAAGTATCGTTACGTAATTTGTAAAGTTTCATAACGTTACGGAAAAAGAATCAACAAAAAAAGGGTAGATGGGTGTATTTAGTAAACAAGGGTGTACAAATAGCAATCCGGCCCACTTGGGCCTTCCAAGATCTTCCAACAGAAGGCGGTGCCTTCTGGTGGAAGCAACCCAGCTCGCCTGGGCGAGCTGGGTGGCAACCACCTCCCTTTTTTCCCCTATAAATAGGGGGAGGAGGGTAGAACAAAAATGTTCAACCTTCCTAGTATCTGAGAATCACTTAAAATTAGTGAGAAAAATTGTTTCCGTGAAGAAAATCTAAGCCGAGGCGCTTCCGTAACGCTTCCGAGAAGTTTTCGTGGGTGATTTCGCGAAGGTTTTCCAGCATTCTTCGTTCGTTCTTCGTCGTTCTTTGGTCTTCAACCGGTAAGTTCCCGAAATCGAACCTTTCAATTCATTCTATGTACCCTTAGTGGTCCCCACTTGTTTCGCGTGCTTTTATTTTTATTTCATTTACTTTCCGTACCCCCTTTTGACGTGCTTTAGTCATTTATTTAAGTCATTTCCTCGCCTAATCAAAAATAAAATAAATTTCCACCGATCATTTGAATTGTAACATCTCTTAATTTCTGTTAAAATGAAATCCAACGGTTCTGTCATGCCTTAACCACGTTTAAAACCAAAAAGAGACAAAATAATAATATAATAATAAAAAAAATATATCTTTTAATAAAATAATAAAAAAATCAATCGGACGTTTTTCTTTGAGATTTTCTTTCTTAATCAAATTGACTAATAACCAAAGTGAAACTAAGGCTAAACTCAATTCATAAACCAAGCTTTTGTCATCATCTAAAAAAACATTTTTAAGGCCCAACGCCTTGAAATGGTCTTTTCGCTTTTATTGGGTAAACGTGGATTTTTAAAAGCCTAAAATCAACACATAACCTCTTTCAAAAGCAAGAGATCATTAATGGTCCAACGCCTTAAATGACTTTTTATTCAATCAAAATATATCTTGCAAAAAAGATAAAAACAACTTAACCAACGTTAAGTTCTCAAAGAACTACGTAGGTCTGATTTCCTTATCACAATTGAGGAATACGTAGGAGCAAGGGAAACACCTTTGTGGACCACAAAAAGATAAAAATATAAAAGGCACAAAAAGGCATAAAGACGTAAAAAGGAACATAAAACAAATTGAAGTCATGTTTGCACACTTGATTAAAGGTTTCCGTCCCTTGTGACGGACGCGTGGGGTGCTAATTCCTTCCCCGTGCGTAAATACAACTCCCGAACCTTTCACTTAAAGTTCGTAGACCACGTCCTTTTCGGTTTTTCCGACATTTTTCCTCAAATAAACGTTGGTGGCGACTCCGCGCATTTTCCTTTCTTGGAAGACGCACCCGTGAGCCCTCGCATCGCCCTCCCGCTGAAGGGTAGATTGCGATAGAAGGCAATCCAACGGTTAAGGATTCCAAGATCGCGGTTTTATTGGAACAGGTTTAGGTAAAACTTGAAATCTCATAATTTCAACCTAAGTCAATAAAACTCCACATAACTCAACATTCACATCAAGCAAATCACACATGGCTAATTCACGTAATACCTCAACTCATCCAAATTAATCAAGTAATCAAATAAGACAAGAAATACATCAAACATCTATTTTTAATTATCAAAATTTCAGGGCGTTACAAAAAGAATCTATCCCAACCACTCCCTTTTTTCAGATTTTTACTAAGATTCAACATCTGAAGTTCCAACTTCTACATATTTGGGTCCAGAATGGGAGAGCCAAAACCTATTTTCTCCCTCCAAGATTTGTTGCAAGTTGGCCACTCCATGACTCTAAAACCTCTGAAGCCATAATTTAATGTAGCATTTGTGTCAGGTTCTTTGATTGTCTCTTGTTGAGTCGAGGAGCTTGGTCTTAAGGGTAGCAGCTAGTCGAGGGAATGTCCATCTAGTCTAGTTAGACGTTGATGCAACCTTTGGAAAATTTCAAATCAAAGCTGACAAGTAGACACAGTCTCTATGCGCTTCTTTATCTCAAGTCTGACCTTCATGGCATCAGAAGGTACAAACTCAGTTACTCCAAATATGCCTTCTAGTCTCTGAACTTCTTCCTTAGAGATTGACCTTGATAAGAGCATCAACAACTTCTTCATCAACTGTTGTGATATGGCGAGGATAGATTTTAGCAGTGTCATGATCTGTTTCAATCATATCATCTTTAGTCTCATTAAGTGGAGCTTCCACAATGGACTGAAGCATGGCTGCCTCCAAAGCCTCCATTTCTCCAACTGCTATGTTCTCAAAGACTACTACTTGTTGAAGTTCTACTTCTCTTTCAACAATATAAGTAGAGAAGATGATGTTGTCTTCTTCTTCAATGACATCTTTTTCTTTTCAGACTTTTTTCAATCAAGGCTTTGAAATGCATAAATCACACTAAAAGGGGGGTTGAATAGTGTGTTAGTCAAAATATAAAATCTTTTGAATGGAATATGTTTATTTATTAAACAAGTTTTTTAAAAACTCTCGTCTAGTGACTGAGATAGGTTTTCTCAAATATAGGTGGATTGCCATCCAATGATGTATGAAACTTATTTTTTAGTGAAAATCTTGTGTGCGGAATGTGTCAATAATGAACTTTAAAAAATTTTGATAATCTAAAGAAGAACAATAAAAATACTTCATTTTATACTAGTTTACTCAGAGCCTAAGCTACATCCAATTCTCCTTTACCAACTAGTAAAGGGTTTCACTAATCAAACTTGATTACAACAAGTACTCTTTTCTATCACTTATGGCATACAACAACTACTAGCACAACCCTAAGACTCCCCCTAAATCTAAGAACACCCAAGTATTGTTTTGTCACTAAGCCACTACTGGCTTACACAAACAAAAGTTTGATATAGAATAAGAGATTCTTTACAACACTCAACGAGTGAATTTACAATGAAGTTCTAATCTTTCACAAGTACTTTATATATCACAAAGGATGGACTCTCTTAAGCTCAGTGTATTTCTATACATATGTTTTCTTTTCTCTTGTTCTTGATTCACGACTCTTGTTTTTCTGTATGTGTTCATCATTGTTCTCATAACTATGGATAGTATCTTTGGTATTGAATAATATGACCGTTGTGCAGCTTGATCTTGTTTCCTATAATAAGTAGGTAATGTGCATTTCTATTTGATGGAATCAGAACTTTCCATATCTATCATTCATAACTCAATTTGGTCGTTAGACTCACAAAGGAAATATAAGATTGATTCATATATTTATTCCTTATAAACTGACATAAATTGATAATTCAAACAAAAATGTATATTCTAATTGGTGTTTGGATGGAGACGATGAGTACTTCCTACTTCCAGTAGATGAGGTATCCACTAATGGATAAGTCTTACCTAGTATTGCTTCCAGTCATGAAACATGTTGTCTTACATGCAATAAATAGGTTAACACAAATTTATATATTTGTTTTCATCAAAACTCTAAGAGATGTTTAGGTTATCTAGTGTCTAACGAGCTTTTGTCCTAAATGCATCCAAAGATTGTTTCTTTGCCTTAGCCAAGGCAGCAACTGTAACGACCTGCCTCGTCGCTATAATATCACTACTCTAAACCACATAAATTTCAATTTTTAAATGAAAACTCTATTAATTTTCTTATGAAAAATGAGAATAAATTTTTCACGATATACATTCACCAAACAATACGCAATTACTTAAATGAATATATATATATATAGATAGATAGATAGATTGATAGATAGATATATTAACTCAATACACATCATTCACATAACGGAAAGTAAATTATTTTATACATATAATTAAATCTATGATTTACATCCTCAATTCAAAAAGAATTATAGGACCAGCTACGGAGGAGTTGATCAACAAAACCCAACGCTCTCCCAAAATAATCCCAACGTCATCATGTCGGCATGACGACTCCACAAAAGAATCTAAATTTGCAAGGGTGAATTTATTATAAAATAAATCAACACAAAATCAAATGACCATGATTAATCCATTAGTCCAACATACACTCAACAAGTAGTCATCAACCTTCCATAATTCCAATCGATCATGCTCAGTATGATGCATGCACCTAGCCTTAATTCTCAAATGCCACGTGGTACCATTCATCGGGAAATAGCCTAAGCGTGTCCACACAACACTCTCACTTAGGAAAACTAGGTAGCAAGTGTTGAGGTCACCTTGTCGTGCACCAACAACTCCCCCCCCCCCCATGGTGATCAGCCTGACTCTCAAGGGAGTTCCAAACCGAGTGACATGCTGTTGGATTTCCCTTGTAGTTACTTTTCGGTCCACTTTTTCATTATACAAATATGTTCAAGGGAAATCCAGTTTCCAGAAAGCGCACCGGATCGTTAAGTATTTAAAATTAAAACTGATGAATCCGAGTATCGAACTCAGGGAACTAGTATTAGAAAGGGTTAAATTCAAAAATAAGGCATTGTTGAAAGAAACATTGATAATTGATGATTTAAAACAAAATTAAACTAAGTCTAGGCTAAAAACAGTAAAAATGTAAGTAAGTAAGATTGACAACAGTAGGTAATGGTGTTGGGTCTTTCTAACAAACCAGCTGATGTATATAAAGATGTTTCTCTAATCAATCATGCTTTTGTGTTCTATGCTGTAGCCTAAATTACTAAACCTAGATCCCTAGTTAGACTGAATCAATCCAAGCTTCATCCTCAGATCCCTCTTATTGGACTAGACTTAATTTAGACAGCCCTTCTAGGTTTAGACTAACTTAAACCAAGCTTCATCATCAGATCCCTCTTGTTGGACTAGACTCAGATTAAATAGCTTACAAAAGTTTAGACTTAGACCAAACAACATTATTGTAACAACATTCTTAAAACCAAAAATTAATCCGCAAATCCCTCATTTAAGACTAAGTTTCAATCCTGCTTCATTCAAGTTCTAAGGCAACAATACATTTCCCAATGCTAAAGTCACCTAACTATGCACACAAATGGTTGATCAGACCAAGAGCATACAAAATTTAAGCACTGAAAGAAGCATTGAACACAAGAAACACAATCAATTAGATATTAAAGTAATTACATTAGTTGTTCTTTAGAAATCCCCAACAACGGTGTTTAGCCAGCCATTACAGAAAAACCCTAACAATAATGAGATTACAAAACCTAGGTGATGTGCCATCATTTTCTTCTATTTTCTAAACCCTTTTTGCACCATTTTAATTATTGATTGGTCTTAATTGTCAATTAATTAGGCAGTTTTATTATTTGGGCTCATTTAGCTAATTTGATGTTTTTAATCTAATTTCAGGAATTAATGAAACATTGGGCTTAATCCGGATTTTAGTTGTGGACTTGAAGAGGGCAAATAAAGCAGCGCTTACCTTAGTTAATATCTAATTAGGAAATTTCGCAATTTTATTTTATGTTGTTCAGTGTTTATTTCGTTTTGGGCCAGAGTATTGTAATAGGGCCCAGTGACTTTGAGTGACTCTTTTTAAATAGCTGCCTTGGGATTCGTGCAAGGCATTCTATTCTGTTATGCTATTCATTATTCAGAGCTTTGTTTTAGGGTTTTCGTTTTTTTCTGTTTTGATGCTTCTGAGTTCGTAATGCAATTTTACGTTTTCTGCTTCTAATTACAATTTCGTTCTTGCTTCTTCTTCTACTCTCATTTACGTTTCTGTTCCATTTTACATTTCTGTTCGTTTACGTTTCTGTTCATTTACGTTTCCGTTCATTTACGTTTCTGCTTCATGTTTCAATTGCGTTTTCTGTTTGAATCCATGGAAGGCTAGATTTTCTGGTGTTGTTTCCTTTTGAGGATGAAGTCCAACTCTCTTTGAGGTTTCGCTTGTAATGTGGTTTCCTGGCAGTTCTCCCTTCACCAGTATCCCAAATTCGTGAATATTAATTAGTGCACGCTTCGTGTTCGATTAATTGCCTCTGAGCCTAACTTGCGTTCATGCTTAATGGACGAAGGGCTAACTGGTGTATGTGGTGTCTAATCACGTATTGAAAACCCTAAGTTGATTTTCGCTTAGTAAATTGAAATAGGGTTGGATTAAGTGGTTGACTGTTAGGGACGAATTCTCCATAACCTAGGATAAGAGAATGGCTTCTGAATCAGAGGAAACAACCCGTTTTTAATATTAGTAGTTTCGTATTCCAGTTTACTTATTCTGCTCTTTAATCACAAAACAAACAAACCCCCCCCCCCCCCAATCGTTACTGTTACTGCAAGTATATTATGAACATTTGGTTTGTCACTGCTCGTTGGGAAACGACCTAGGATCACTTCCTAGTTACTGCATTTTCATGTTTATTTGATTCGGGTACGACCTCGATCAAATTTGGCGCCGTTGCCGGGGACTTTGTCAGGTCTAATCTGTTTTGCAGGTTTGGAGTACCTAAAGCAATTGTTAGTGATCAAGGAACCCATTTTTGCAACAGGACAATGCATGCCCTGCTTAAAAAGTACGGGGTGGTACACAGGGTATCCACACCATACCACCCCCAGACTAATGGATAGGCAGAAATTTCTAACAGGGAAATCAAGAGAATTCTAGAGAAGATTGTGCAGCCAAGCAGGAAAGATTGGAGTACCAGGCTTGATGATGCTCTCTGGGCACATCGGACTGCCTACAAAGCACCCATAGGAATGTCTCCTTATCGGGTTGTCTTTGGAAAGGCATGTCATCTTCCAGTGGAAATTAAGCACAAAGCATACTGGGCAGTGAAGACTTGCAACTTCTCTATGGATCAAGCTGGCGAGGAAAGGAAGTTGCAACTGAGTGAGTTAGATGAAATCCGCCTAGAAGCCTACGAGAATGCCAAGTTCTACAAAGAAAAGACCAAGAAGTTCCATGATAGTATGATAGTTAAAAAAGACTTCGTGGTTGGGCAAAAAGTGTTATTGTATAATTCTAGGCTTGGACTCATGAGTGGTAAGTTGAGGTCTAAGTGGATTGGTCCTTTTGTTGTTACTAATGTTTTTCCTTATGGTACAGTTGAGATCAAAAGCGACTCCACAAACAAGAGCTTCAAGGTCAATGGACATCGACTTAAGCCATTCCTCACGAACCCTTCTTTAGTGGACGTAGTGGTGGAAGAGACTTCCTTACTCCACCCTACTCTTCCTCCACCATGACTTAGGGAGTTTTTCTTTTCCTATCTCCTTTGCTTTTATTACACTTGTCCGATTCTCTTTGATGATTTAATTGTTTTTAATCTTTTAATTGTGCTACATTGAGGACAATGTGTTGTTTAAGTATGGGGGGGAGTGTTCTTTGGTTTTGCTAGTTTTGTTGGTTTTGTTAATTTGTTAGTTGTGTTAATTTGTTAATGTTGTTAGTTTCGTCGGATTTTCAGTTTAATATTTTGGGTCAATTTTGTGTGCACGTACGAATTTGCATGTTTTTCTTTGAATTATAGGATATGTTCAAGAAATGGGTAATTGTTTTGAAAATAAAAGTTCTTGACATTTTGTGACTTGAAATCCTTGATTCTTCTCTACATGTCATGATAGTTTTGAAAGCTCAATTTGAAAGTGATGAGTTTACCTTTGTGAGAATTTGAGCCATCCATCATCATAATCATTTGGTGTGTTTTGCCCCATTGATTGCTTGCACAATAGCCTTGGCTTGATTCTTGTTGATGCGTCCTAATTCACATGCATATTTGGAAATGATTGAGGCAATTTTGTTCTTATAAGCTTCTAGCCAAATGGACTTACCTTGAATTAATTCCTTTGATAGCCCTTTAGAGCCTTGTTTCCCTTTCCTTGTTTTGAAGCTCACTACAAGCCTTAAGTGAAAAACCATGATATCACCATATCCTTAAGGAATTTTGGAGCTTTGGAATTGTTTTGGGAATAAGTGTGGGGGGTTTTTGTTTCATTGGGAAACTTGTTTTGTTGGCTATGCTTCATGATGTATTTTGGGCCATACTTGATGTACTTTGTATATTGGTTAAATGTTGGACATGCTGAATGAAATGTTGTTTCTCAAAGGCTATAAAAAGAAAAGAAAAAAAAAAGAAAAAAAAATATTCGAAAAAAAAAATATTCGAAAAAAGAAAAAGAAAAGCAATAAAGTTGAGTGAATAAGATCTTAAATGGCACAAGAATGATGAAACTCTTGGTTCTACTCTTCATGTTTAATTTTTATCTTTACTTCTTTTTATTTTCTTATTTTTTTCTTAATATGCACTTATTCCCCTTTGCTCCTCTATTCCTTTGGGATTTAGCCACTTATTCCATATTTCTCCATACCTTGTCCTTGGCCCCATTACAACCTTAAAAGACCTTTTGATCCTCATGTGCTTGTGTTTGTGGGTTGATTGTCAATTTTAGAATCTTGCCAAGTCTATGTGGTGTTTGCTTTCATGGGTGCTTTGAGGGTAAATAGTAGCCTAGACACTTGAGAGATAGAGTGTATATCTTGTGAGGCTTTATCACTTTTCATTCTTGAGCTGATTAACTATTTTGCCATGATTGGGTTCCTTGGATGATTTTCATGAATGTCTTGACTTTTTGGATTTCCTTATGTTAGATGTTACCCATTCCTTTCATTCCTTGATGTTCATTGAGAAATATATGAATGTGTTTGTTTGTCTCTCTTTGATATCCTTGGATTTTGTTCTTTGTTTCATTTTGCCCAGGAGTGCAAAAGGCTAAGTATGGGGGGTTTTGACGTGCCATCATTTTCTTCTATTTTCTAAACCCTTTTTGCACCATTTTAATTATTGATTGGTCTTAATTGTCAATTAATTAGGCAGTTTTATTATTTGGGCTCATTTAGCTAATTTGATGTTTTTAATCTAATTTCAGGAATTAATGAAACATTGGGCTTAATCCGGATTTTAGTTGTGGACTTGAAGAGGGCAAATAAAGCAGCGCTTACCTTAGTTAATATCTAATTAGGAAATTTCGCAATTTTATTTTATGTTGTTCAGTGTTTATTTCGTTTTGGGCCAGAGTATTGTAATAGGGCCCAGTGACTTTGATTGACTCTTTTTAAATAGTTGCCTTGGGATTCGTGCAAGGCATTCTATTCTGTTATGCTATTCATTATTCAGAGCTTTGTTTTAGGGTTTTCTTTTTTTTTTTTTCTGTTTTGATGCTTCTGAGTTCGTAATGCAATTTTACGTTTTCTGCTTCTAATTACAATTTCGTTCTTGCTTCTTCTTCTACTCTCATTTACGTTTCTGTTCCATTTTACATTTCTGTTTGTTTACGTTTCTGTTCATTTACGTTTCCGTTCATTTACGTTTCTGCTTCATGTTTCAATTGCGTTTTCTGTTTGAATCCATGGAAGGCTAGATTTTCTGGTGTTGTTTCCTTTTGAGGACGAAGCCCAACTCTCTTTGAGGTTTCGCTTGTAATGTGGTTTCCTGGCAGTTCTCCCTTCACCAGTATCCCAAATTCGTGAATATTAATCAGTGCATGCTTCGTGTTTGATTAATTGCCTCTGAGCCTAACTTGCGTTCATGCTTAATGGACGAAGGGCTAACTGGTGTATGTGGTGCCTAATCACGTATTGAAAACCCTAAGTTGATTTTCGCTTAGTAAATTGAAATAGGGTTGGATTAAGTGGTTGACTGTTAGGGACGAATTCTCCATAACCCAGGATAAGAGAATGGCTTCTGAAACAGAGGAAACAACCCATTTTTAATATTAGTAGTTTCGTATTCCAGTTTACTTGTTCTGCTCTTTAATCACAAAACAAACAAACCCCCCCCCCCCCAATCGTTACTGTTAGTGCAAGTATATTATGAACATTTGGTTTGTCACTGCTCGTTGGGAAACGACCTAGGATCACTTCCTAGTTACTGCATTTTCATGTTTATTTGATTCAGGTACGGCCTCGATCACTAGGTATCTCTGCAAAAGCTACTCCTCTTGCTGCCTCCAGATCTTTTTTCCCAAAATAGGCACTATGGTGTTGTCTGGAATTCTGTGCAAATCCTCTGCCTACCCTAATTCTACACAAAACAGGCTTTAAATAGGCTCTGAATCCTCGACATTGCGCTTAGTGCCACCCTCGCCCTTAGCGCGAGTAAGTGGATTTGAGCTTAGCACCAGTCATGCGCTGAGCCTAGTTGAAGACAACTACTGCGCTTAGCGTACTGAAATCTGAAGTTTAATTTTCAAATCATCAAAGTTTTAAAAAATGCACACACATGACCTCTATTTATAGCCTAAGTGTCACACAAAATTAGAGGGAAATTTGAATTTCAATTCAAATTTTACTTGAATTTGAAATTGAATTTGTGGAGCCAAAATTTCACTAATTATGATTAGTGAATTTTAGTTATGGTTCAGCCCACTAATCCAAGATCCATTCCAAGATTCTCCACTAAGTTTGCTTAGGTGTCATGAGGCATGTAAAGCATGAAGGACATGCACAAAGTGTGACTATATGATGTGGCAATAGGGTGTAGTAAGCAAATGCTCACCTCCCCCTCTAAAATTTAATTGGATTGGGCTTCTACCAATTCAATTAAATTTATTTCCAACCACACACATCAAATATTCACTTAGTGCATGTGAAATTACAAAACTACCCCTAATACAAAAACTAGTCTAGGTGCCCTAAAATACAAGGGCTAAAAAATCCTATATTTCTAGGGTACCCTACCTACATTATGGAGCCCTAAATACAAGGACCAAAATTAATGAAACCTTAATCTAATATGTACAAAGATAAGTGGGCTCACACTTAGCCCATGGGCCCAAAATCTACCCTAAGGCTCATGAGAACCCTAGGGCCTTCTCTTGCTTCTTTGGCCTAATCTTCTTGGAGTCTTCTATCCAATGCCCTTGGGGGGTAGGACTGCATCACCATGTAAAAGAAAATGGCCACAATGATGGAGGCCATGATGAGCATGACGAAGATAATGGAAGCCAATGCGGTTACAGTTGCCGCTATCAGCACTGTTGCTAAGGTGAACCTGATGCCCCCATCTGATCTCAACCAAATGAATCATCCAACCTCAGATATGGTGGGCAAAGATTTGGGAAGTACGGATGACCCCATGATGTGAAAATTCAAAACGAGCACGCCTTCCCGCCATATGGCTTGCCTCCCAACTATACACCACCCAATGTGGCGTACACTCCTAATGAGGATGTCAATAACTCCGCTCTCATACTCATTGAGAGCCGACAACCTCATCATGTACATGTCTCTCAACCCATGGGGGAGACACATGAAATTCCCCACCACAATCTAGCGAACTTTGAGCCTTGCCTCAGATATGCCACTGAAGGGCAAGCAGTTGGTGGTATACCCCTACAAAACACTTTGGATGGGCCCTCAGTTTCACCCACAACCACAACCTTTGCATTCCACAGCAGGTAAAATCCCTCCTATTATGGAAGGAAAGGGAAAAGTTGGATCATCTAGAGGAAAGGCTCAGGGCCATTGAAGGAGGCAAAGATTATGCCTTTGCTAATCTAGAAGAGTTGTTCCTAGTACCCAATATCATCACCCCTCCCAAGTTCAAGGTGCCAGACTTTGTCAAGTACAAGGGGACTACTTGCCCCAAGAACCATCTAAAGATGTATTGTCGGAAGATGGGGGCATACACAAAAGATGAGGAACTGCTAATACATTTCTTCCAAGAAAGTACCACTGGGGTAGCTGTTACCTGGTACACTAACTTGGAACCTTCCCGAGTCCATTCTTGGAAGGACCTAATGGTTGCTTTCGTTAGGCAGTGTCTATACAATTTTGATATGGCTCCGGATAGGATGCAACTACAAAAACATGTGCAAAGAGGGGGGCACAGATCTTTCAAAGAATATGCCCAAAGGTGGAGGGATCTGGCAGCCCAAGTGGTTCCCTCAGTGACGGAGAAAGAAATGATAACAATGATAACAGACACATTACCAGTGTTCTACTATGAAAAGATGGTGGGTTGCACACCTTCAAGCTTTGCTGATTTAGTTTTCGCTTATGAAAGGATCGAAGTGGGTCTGAAAAGAGGCAAATTTAATCATCCTGCTTGGACGAATGAGAAAACTGGGGCAAATGAAGAGGATGAGAATAAAGGAGAAACCCATGATGCAACTGCCATTCCTGATGCAATCCTACCCCCTAAGGGTATTGGATAGAAGACTCCAAGAGGCTTGGGCTAGAGCTACTAAAGAAGGCCCTAGGATTCTCATGAACCTTAGGGTAGATTTTTGAGACCATGGGTCAAGGTTGGATCCACTCTTCTTTGTAAATATTAGAATAGGTTTTTCCTTCTTTTGGGCCTTATATTTTGGTCATTCTAGTTGAAATTCTGATACTGGGGACAGATGTCGTACAGGATGTCACGACATCACGCTTCAGAACATGCAGATTATATTTGACAGTGTGAACAGTTTAAACAAGTAAATAACACAAGAGAATTGTTAACCCAGTTCGGTGCAACCTCACCTACATCTGGGGGCTACCAAGCCAGGGAGGAAATCCACTAAAATAGTGTTAGTTCGAAGATCTAACAGCCATTGTTTACAACCTTCTCACCTAACCACTACCCGTGCAACCTCTACCTAAGAGCCACTCTTAGATATGAGAACCCCTCTCACTCCCTCTCAATCACACTCCCGTGTTTACAATTAAATCAAATACACACCAGAGATTGCTCTCTGAACAATAGAGATCAACTCTACACAAACTATAGAGATCAACTCTACACACTATAGAGATCAACTCTACACACTCAGGTCCAACACTTGATGTTAGGATAACATCAAGGTGGCTCACAAAACACTCAAGTCCCAAAACTCACAAAATAACTCTTCAATCCCGGACTTGGTACCGAAACCCGTGCAGCCTTCATGTTTAAATAGCAGTGTACGTATCTGGGCTGCAACTACTTGTGCTGGATGAGATCTATCATTTTCCTGAAAATCTGCACTTAAAGATCTAAAAGATACAGTTTGATCTTTTAGTTTTTATCTTTAATCTTTAATCTCTGAACGAACTATTCTAGTTTGTAATTCGAACTTTACTTATCTTTTAATTCGTTCCTAAAGATAGATCGCCAAATCTGTTGCTAACTGCACATTAATCTGTTAAAGATATAACAGATTTATGTGTCCAGTATTTTCGGGCCAGATGTCAGGACATCGTGTCCGACATCGTGGATCCTGCAGCTTCAATTCTTCATTTCACATTTTATCTTGCCTTGTGCATTGTGCAGCAACTCCAGTATTTTCGGGCAGGATGTCCTGGACATTGTATCCGACATCGTGGATCCTGCAGCTTCAATTCTTCATTTGACATTTTATCTTGCCTTGTGCATTGTGCAGCCCGATCTTATTCCTTGACATAACATTGGACATCATGTGCAGCAACTCCAGCTTTCCTTCATTGTCTAAGTGCTTATGTTTTAACAAAATCTTAGCCAATCTTTTAAAACTCAGTAGAGCTAAGCACTAACAATCTCCCCCTTTGGCAAATTTTGTCTAAAACATACTTAGACACTTCCTGAGCAGGTACGAGCAGTTATGCAAGTGGGATCAGCAACTTTCATTATCAGAGTAATCAAGCACAGCGGTATCTGTAGTGGTAACAGCAAAATTCTGCAAGTTGCAAGTCGTTTCCAGGATGTCAAGACATCTCACGTGACATCAGCTTTCTGCTCCCCCTGTCTCCATGCTCTTACTGTTGTGAAGCAGTTCACTGCAGCATCTTCTATCAGCTACTAGTCTTTTCCAGGATGTCAAAACATCTCACGTGACATCAGCTTTCTGCTCCCCCTGTCTCCATGCTCTAGCTGCAGCATCTTCTATCAGCTACTCGTAGTTACAGTAGCTTACATCAGTCATCATCAGCAGCAGCAGTCTCCCCCTCAAAATCATGAATCATGCATACAGCGTATCATACAACTCCCCCTCAAAATCATGAACCATGCATACATCGTATCCTACTACTACTCAAAATCATACATCATGACTACTACTGCATACATAGAGTCCTACTACTCAGAATCATAAATCATGCATAATACTATTACTCCCCCTTTTTAGACAGAATTTGACAAAAGTAGAATGCATGCAAATATTACAGACCAATAGCAATCAATTGTTCAAAGGGACATTCCCCTATAGCTAGTAAGAGTAAAAAGCAAAAATAAAGGTCTGATGGTCATGGGGTGGCTTCAGAATCATCATCATCCGATTCTGTATCCTCTGCTGCATCTTCCTCTTCCTCAGCTGCCTCTTCTTCTTGCTCAGCTGCTTCTTCTTCCTCAGCTGCTTCACCAACATCAATGCCACTGTCTGTGAGTCTTTCGATCAGCCGTTCCAGCTCCATTTTCTTCTCTGTGGTGGCTTTGATGGTTGCCTCCAGCACCTTGCATGTGTCCTTGAGTTCAGCAATCAAGGCATCCTTGGATACAGCACCTGAAGCAGCAGCTTTCCCTGATGTCGAGACAATGTCTGGGACATGTGTCCCCTCAAACAGTTTGTAATGCAGGGACAGAGCCGATTCTCTCTTCATTACAGAGTCAATGTTGTTTAAAATATTGGGATGTTGACTCAACATAATGCCACACAATACAGTTGGGAAGGCAACGGGTAATTTGACAGCAAAAGATTCTGAATGCTTAATAGTTTGGTCAAAAATATAGTTTCCAAAATTAAATTTGGACTTGGTTCCAACAGCATACAGAAATTTACCCAAACCTGTGGCAACAGTGGAAGTATGATTGGTGGGTACCCAGTTTGCAGCGCCAATCCTATGCAGGATTGCATACTTCACACTTAGCTTCCCTGCAGAAAGCTTCCCTTTCTTTGGCCAATGCTGGACTCGTTTGGCAGTGATTTCCTTGGCAATCTGATGCTCAGAAACATCAATATCCACCATTCCTTTAGTAGGTCTGCCCAGGTATTTGTTGATCACAGCAGGGGAGAATCTAACACACTTTCCTCTGACGAACACTTTCTGATAATCATCACTTTTTCTGTTTGTTATGTCAGAGGGAATGTTGACAATGAATTCCCTGACTAGGCTTTCATAACAGTCTCCCAACTTGGTGACAGTCTTCAGCAGTCCAGCAGCCTTGATGAGGTCCATGATCTCCTTGCAATCCAAGGCATCTCTTCCCAGTTCTCTTTCCAAGGCAAGTCTGCGTTGATACACGAATTTCCACCTTTCAACATTGCCAATGGAGTGAAATAAGATGTTGTCCAATGGTGCATCAGGGACATTTCCAGGCACCTTTTTCCCTGATTTCTTGGCCCTCTTGATGTCGAGAACATCTAGTTCGACATCATCATCAGAATCAGATGAGGAAATTTCTTTCCTCTTCTTGGAAGGAATTGCAACCTTGCTCCATCTGGATGTGGTAGGAGTGATTGGTGTGCTCTTCTTCTGTGCCATGGTTTTGATTCGTCCAGACCTCTTAATGGGAGTTTTCCCCTTTCTGCTTTGTAGTCTTTCTGCAATGCCAGGTGCCAACTTGTTGGCAATGGGTTCCTCATCAGATTCTACTTCTTCTAGGTCAATGAGGTCACCTGGAGCAGGTTCTGGTGCCCTTGGTGCAGGGGTCTCCTCTGTGGCTTGATCCTCTTCCTCTGTTGATTCCTCTTCACTGGGTGAAGGGAGGACTTCAGCATTTGGAGTGGAAGATGTTGGAACATCTTTTTCAGCATCAGGCACAGAAACATTTGGGGTGGAAGATGTTGGAACATCTTCATCAGCATCAGGAACAGAAGCATTTTTCAGAATGCTACTCACAATACTGCGGATCTTCTTATCCATCTCCGGGTCTGCTTCCCTAGGACTTGTTGCAAGGCTAGGGTTTTCAGAAATCCTCACTCCCTGTTGTCTTTTGGGAACCAGTTTCTCAGGAACAGGGGCTTGACCAGGAATCATTTGTATGGGTTGGATATGGAATTCAGGTTGTTCCTGGTTTGATCGTGCTTTGGTGGATGATGGAGATGATGGTACAGAGGGTGAAGTATCTTTTGGTGAAGTAGCCATGGAGAAGCAGAGCTTTTGAAACGGTTTCGTGAAAGTCTGAGAGGTGTTGGGGAATGCTGATGAAAACGAGAATGCCACGAAAATGTAAATTTGAATGCGGAATGTAGAGGGACGTGTGAAGCAACGGTCGAATCTGTTTTGGCCCAGTCGTGAATGTGCTATTAACGTTTGAGCACATTCAGATAGAAGTAATTGCTATAAGTCTTCTAGCAGACAAATGCCCAGCTTGCCCCTCAGTTTTTCAAACTGATTTGCATCCAATGCCTTTGTGAAAATATCTGCTATTTGTTCCTCAGTGTCAACATGCTCCAGTGTGATAACTTTATCATCAACAAGCTCTCTAATATAGTGATGTCTAATGTCAATGTGCTTGGTTCTGCTGTGTTGAACTGGATTTTTAGAAATATTAATAGCACTCAAGTTGTCACAGTACAATGTCATGACATCTTGTTCGACATTGTACTCCTTGAGCATCTGCTTCATCCAAACCAGTTGTGAACAGCTGCTTCCTGCTGCAATATACTCTGCTTCTGCAGTAGATAGGGACACACAGTTCTGCTTCTTGCTGAACCATGAAATAAGATTGTTGCCCAAATAGAAACATCCACCAGAAGTGCTTTTTCTGTCATCTGCACTTCCAGCCCAATCAGCATCACAATACCCAACCAGCATTGAATCTGAACAATGACAGTACATAATCCCATAGTCACTGGTGCCATTTACATATTTCAGAATTCTCTTTACTTGATTCAAGTGACTTATCTTGGGATTGGCTTGATATCTTGCACAAACACCTACTGCATAGGTGATGTCAGGTCTGCTAGCTGTTAAATATAGTAAGCTCCCAATCATGCTTCTGTACAGACTTTGATCAACACTGGTGCCAACTTCATCTTTTGACAGTTTCAAGTGAGTAGGTGCAGGTGTTCTTTTATGGCTGGCATTTTCCATCCCAAACTTCTTGACAATGTTCTTTGCATACTTGCTTTGTGAGAGGAATATGGAGTCTTCCATCTGCTTCACTTGGAGTCCCAGAAAATAAGTCAGCTCTCCAACAAGACTCATCTCAAATTCAGATTGCATCTGTTGGACAAAATGTCGAAGCATCTCATTCGACATCCCTCCAAACACAATGTCATCAACATATATCTGTGCTATCATCAAGTTTTCAGCATCTTGTTTGACAAAGAGAGTCTTGTCAATTCCTCCCTTCCTATACCCTTGCTGAGTAAGGAACTCTGTTAGCCTTTCATACCAAGCTCTTGGAGCTTGCTTCAATCCATAGAGAGCCTTCTTGAGCCTGTATACATGATCTGGATGAGTTGGATCTACAAATCCCTTTGGCTGCTCCACATAGACTTCTTCATTCAGGTATCCATTCAGAAACGCGCTCTTCACATCCATCTGGTACAGCTTGAACTTGAGGATGCAAGCTACACCAAGTAACAATCTGATGGACTCAAGTCTAGCAACTGGGGCGAAAGTTTCATCAAAGTCTACACCTTCAATCTGAGTGTAGCCTTGAGCAACAAGCCTGGCCTTGTTTCTGGTTATAACACCTTCTTCATTGGTTTTGTTCTTGAAGATCCACTTGGTGCCAATCACATTAGTTCCCTCGGGTCTAGGAACTAGCTCCCAAACTTCATTCCTTTTGAATTGCCCCAATTCTTCTTGCATAGCATTGATCCAGAACTCATCAGTCAGTGCCTCTTTCACATTCTTGGGCTCAATTTTGGAGACAAAGCATGAATTGGAGACAATCTCAATCTCCCTTGATCTTGTAGTGACCCCTCTGTTTGGATCTCCTATAATCAGCTCCTTGGGGTGCATCTTCTGGATTCTGATGGAGGGTTTCTTGTCAGGTTGGTTGATGTTTGGTTCATCTGTAGCAGAATCAGAGTTTTCTGCATTTTCTGCACTTTTAGCTGTATCTGCTACATTGTCTCCCGATGTTCTGACATCTTCTTCGACATCCTTCTTTCTTGCTGGAGTTAGATCATCAACAACCACATTGATGGATTCCATCACAGTTCTGGTTCTGGAATTGAATACTCTATATGCTCTGCTGTTTGTAGAGTATCCCAGGAATATTCCTGCATCACTCTTGGGATCCATCTTTCTCCTTTGCTCTCTATCTGCCAAAATGTAACACGGACTTCCAAAGATGTGGAAGTGCTTGACAGTTGGCTTCCTCCCTTTCCAGATTTCATACAGTGTGGTTGGAGTCCCTCTTCTCAGTGTGACTTTGTTGTGGATGTAGCATGCTGTGTTCATGGCTTCAGCCCAGAGATTATAGGGAAGTTCTTTGGCATGAAGCATGACCCTAGCAGCCTCTTGCAAGGTCCTGTTTTTCCTTTCAACTATGCCATTCTGTTGTGGTGTAATGGCTGCAGAGAACTCATGAGTGATGCCTTCAGATGTGCAGAATTCAGTAAACTTGCTGTTTTCAAACTCTCTGCCATGGTCACTCCTGATTCTCTTGATGACACAGTCTTTTTCTCTTTGAAGTCTTAGACTCAACTCCTTGAATACTTCAAAGGTGTCTGATTTTTCTCTGATAAAGTTGACCCAGGTAAATCTGGAGAAATCATCCACAACAACATAGGCATACCTTTTTCCTCCAAGGCTTTCAACTTGCATAGGCCCCATCAAGTCCATGTGAAGTAGTTCCAGCACCCTGGAAGTGGTCTGATGTTGAAGCTTCTGGTGGGACATCTTGACTTGCTTTCCAATCTGACATTCACCACAGATTCTGCCTTCTTCTATTTTCAGATTGGGAATGCCTCTAACAGCACCTTTGTCAATGATTTTCTTCATGCCTCTTAAGTGCAGATGTCCAAATCTTTGATGCCATATTTTGACTTCATCTTCTTTGGAGGATAGACATGTGGAGGAGTAACTGGTTTCTTGAGGTGTCCATAGGTAACAGTTGTCCTTTGATCTGCTGCCCTTCATTAGAACTTCACTCTTCTCATTTGTCACCAAGCATTCTGACTTTGTGAAGTTTACATTGAATCCTTCATCACACAGCTGACTGATGCTGATCAAGTTTGCAGTCAATCCCTTCACCAGCAGTACTTTGTCCAGACTAGGAAGTCCATCATGGACTAGCTTTCCCATTCCAGTGATCTTTCCTTTAGAGCCATCTCCAAATGTCACATAGCTAGTGGAGCAAGGTTCAATGTTCACCAGGAATTCTTTGACTCCTGTCATGTGTCTGGAACAGCCGCTATCTAGGTACCAATCTTCCTTAGCTGATGCTCTAAGTGAAGTATGAACAACAAGACTAACAGTCTTATGTTTTGGAACCCACATCATCTTCCTTCCGCTGTTGCTGCTTTGAGTTCCATGATGTGGATGGCCATGTAGATGATAGCAAAAGGGCTTTATGTGACCATACTTGCCACAGTAGTGACACCTCCACTTCTTTCTTTTGCTCTTTTTCTGCTGCGTTCCATGATGTCGAGACCGATGTTGTGACATCGTGGCTCCAGTGCTGTTTTTGGCAGGAATAAATCCTGTCATGGTTATTCTGCCAGCAGATTTATGATTAAACCCAAGTCCTCTCTGGTTTCCAACATTCTTCCCAAGCTGTAGCACCTCATCAAGCATATCTGAGCCTTTATTCAGCATCTTTATTGATTTGGTCATGTTTTCCAGCTTAGAGTTCAGAAAACCAACTTCTCCTTTAAGCTCAGAGATCTCCTCTTCATGTGCCTCCTTCTCAGCCTCCAGATTTGCAATGACCTTCTTCAGTTGTGCTTCTTGCTGAAGAATCTTCTCACTTTTGATGCATAGTTCTCTATAGGATATAGCAAGCTCATCAAAAGTGATTTCACTATCTGTATCGCTTGAATCTTCAGCAGATTCAAATCTCCCAGTGAGTGCATTCACATCTCTGTCAGAATCACTTTCTTGTTCACTCTCTGTACCATCAGACCGACATACAGAAAGTCCTTTCCTCTGCTTCTTGAGATGAGTGGGACATTCAGCTTTGATGTGTCCAAAGCCTTCACACCCACGGCATTGAATTCCTTTGCTGTGACTGGGCTTTTCATCTGACTTTTTCTGGTATTCACTACCTTTCCTGATGTCGAAAGGGATGTTCCGGACATGTGGTTTCTGCCTCCTGTCCATTCTGTTCAGCACTTTGTTGAACTGTTTTCCAAGGAGCACAACTGCGTTAGTCAGCCCTTCATCAGTATCCAGGTCATACTCATCTTCTTCTCCTTCATCATTGGACACGAACGCCAGGTTCTTGCTCTTCTTTTCAGTTCTATCCGAGAGTCCTAGCTCAAAGGTTTGAAGGGAACCAATGAGTTCATCTACTCTCATGTTGCAAATGTCTTGGGCCTCCTCTATTGCAGTGACTTTCATGTCAAATCTCTTAGGCAAGGATCTGAGGATCTTTCTCACCAGCTTTTCATCAGTCATCCTTTCTCCCAAGGCAGTGCAAGCATTGGCAATTTCAAGAATGTTCATGTGGAAGTCATGAATACATTCTTCCTCCTTCATCTTCAGATTTTCGAATTTTGTAGCCAATAGTTGCAATCTGGACATCTTCACTTTGGAGGTTCCTTCATGAGTGGTTTTCAGGATCTCCCATGCATCCTTGGCCACTGTGCATGTGTTGATCAGTCTGAAGATATTCTTGTCAACTCCATTGAATAGAGCATTCAAAGCTTTGGAGTTTCCAAGTGCCAATTCGTCTTCTTCTTTTGTCCAGTCTTCTTCTGGCTTCAATCCATCAGTGGGCTTTCCTTCTGTGTCCAGCATCTTGGGATGTTCCCAGCCTTTGATGACAGCTTTCCAGGTTCTGCTATCCAGTGATTTGAGGAAGGCCACCATCCTTGCTTTCCAGTATTCATAGTTGGTTCCATCCAGAATTGGTGGTCTGTTCACTGGTCCTCCTTCTTTCTCCATGTTCATCAGAATTTATCTCCCTAGATCTCACTCAGTGATTTCGAGTGCCCGCTCTGATACCAATTGAAATTCTGATACTGGGGACAGATGTCGTACAGGATGTCACAACATCACGCTTCAGAACATGCAGATTATATTTGACAGTGTGAACAGTTTAAACAAGTAAATAACACAAGAGAATTGTTAACCCAGTTCGGTGCAACCTCACCTACATCTGGGGGCTACCAAGCCAGGGAGGAAATCCACTAAAATAGTGTTAGTTCGAAGATCTAACAGCCACTGTTTACAACCTTCTCACCTAGCCACTACCCGTGCAACCTCTACCTAAGAGCCACTCTTAGATATGAGAACCCCTCTCACTCCCTCTCAATCACACTCCCGTGTTTACAATTAAATCAAATACACACCAGAGATTGCTCTCTGAACAATAGAGATCAACTCTACACAAACTATAGAGATCAACTCTACACACTATAGAGATCAACTCTACACACTCAGGTCCAACACTTGATGTTAGGATAACATCAAGGTGGCTCACAAAACACTCAAGTCCCAAAACTCACAAAATAACTCTTCAATCCCGGACTTGGTACCGAAACCCGTGCAGCCTTCATGTTTAAATAGCAGTGTACGTATCTGGGCTGCAACTACTTGTGCTGGATGAGATCTATCATTTTCCTGAAAATCTGCACTTAAAGATCTAAAAGATACAGTTTGATCTTTTAGTTTTTATCTTTAATCTTTAATCTCTGAACGAACTATTCTAGTTTGTAATTCGAACTTTACTTATCTTTTAATTCGTTCCTAAAGATAGATCGCCAAATCTGTTGCTAACTGCACATTAATCTGTTAAAGATATAACAGATTTATGTGTCCAGTATTTTCGGGCCGGATGTCAGGACATCGTGTCCGACATCGTGGATCCTGCAGCTTCAATTCTTCATTTCACATTTTATCTTGCCTTGTGCATTGTGCAGCAACTCCAGTATTTTCGGGCAGGATGTCCTGGACATTGTATCCGACATCGTGGATCCTGCAGCTTCAATTCTTCATTTGACATTTTATCTTGCCTTGTGCATTGTGCAGCCCGATCTTATTCCTTGACATAACGTTGGACATCATGTGCAGCAACTCCAGCTTTCCTTCATTGTCTAAGTGCTTATGTTTTAACAAAATCTTAGCCAATCTTTTAAAACTCAGTAGAGCTAAGCACTAACACTAGTAGTATAGGGTTTTAGCCTTGTATTTTAGGGCATTTTCAATAGTCTTTGTAGTAGGGACTTTTTTTGTATTTTCATGTATTTTTGGAATGGGGGTGAGCTTAGCTATTATAGGGGGTGTGTAGCTAAGCTCTAGCTTCTCATCTCAAGGAGGTGAGCTTAGCTATTAGAGAGATGTGTGTAGCTAAGCTCTAGCTTCTTTAGGAATCTTCTCAAGGAGGTGAGCTTAGTTATTAGAGGGGTGTATGTAGCTAAGCTCTAGCTTCTCAAGGAAGTTTTCTCAAGAAAGCTTCTCAAGGAAGCTACCTAGTCTATAAATAGAAGCATGTGTAACACTTGTGGTAACATTGATGAATGAGACTCTTGTGAGACATACTTCAAAGTTCCACTTCTCTACCTCTTTTATTCCTTCAATTTCGTGCTCCCCCCTCTCTCTTTCTCTCCCTCTTTCTTTTCCTCCATTGAAGCATCCTCTCCAAGCTTCTTATCCAAGGCTCATCTTGGTGGTGAAGCTCCTTCTTCCATGGCTTATTCCCTAGTGGATGGCGCCTCCTCTCACCTATTCTCCTTTGTCTTCCGCTGCATCTCCATGGTAGAAAATCACCATTAAAGGACCTCATTGAAGCTCAAAGATCCAGCCTCCATAGAAGCCCCACAAGCAAGATTCCATCAAGTGGTAATCAGAGCACAAGAGCTTCAAGTAGGTGCTCCTTAAACCTCCATTAATTTTTTGGTTTACCTTCTCTTCCATTGTTGTTTCTTCATTTTTCTCCATGTATCTCCTCACATGTCTTGGGCTAAATGTTTTTAACATGATTCTTTAGAATTTCCACCGATTAAACTTGCTATAGAAGCTAGATTTGATTTTCTATGGTTCAAATTTCTTGTTCTTGTTCTTGAACCATGAATTGTGTTGAGTTTAGGTTCCTTTGAGTTTTGTCTTGTTATTTTTTGTGGCTGAAACCTAAACCATAAAATTCTTACAAAAATATTAAAGTAGAAGAAAACCTCAAAAATCTAGAGTGACTTGTTCACCTATTGTAGTTTTGTCATAGAAGTCATGTCTAGTCATGAAACTTGTCACATAAGATTTCTTATGTTGTGCTGAATTTTATTTTTCTTGTTTCTTTGTCTAACTCATTTGTTCATGAGTGTATGAAATTCTTTTAGCCTATTATTTGATTTGAGTCAAATCTTTCATGTTAATTAGTCCTTAACATATTCATGCAAAATTCTTAGAGAGTCTTTGATTATGAACCTTTTCTTGAACTTCTAGGTTTCCTTATGATTGTGTCTATTGTGAATTTGAGTTTTGGTGATTGAATTGCTGGCTGAAATGTTGATCCTAAGTGAATATTGAACTCCTAAAACTGTGGTAAACAATCCTAGTGAGTTCAACATACATAGGAAGGTTGAAAGTAAGCCCAAGGCAATCAATATACCATGCTTAAAAAAAAATCGCTAGTGCTGGCAGCTTGGACATACAAACTTGTAAAAATTACTGAGAATTGGTTACTTTGAATTTTGAGCTGAACTTTTTATCGAATTTTCTAGACATCTGGAAAAAAGTTAGAAAAAAAATAAACAAGTGATTTTGATAAAAGGAAAAAATACGAAAAATCACACAAGTTGGCTGGAAAATCAGTATCCAGAAAAAAAAAGGTGAAAGGGAAGTGTGCTTGTTGTTTTTGCTCAAAATTTATTCTATAATTGGAAATTTCAATTGAAAATTAGTGTGAAGACAAGTGCCAAAACTAGAGGTTTTTTGAGTCTTTTTTTTCAGTTTTTTTACTCTACTCTAGAGCCATTCTAAGTTTCTCTTTGAGTCCTAGCTTGCTTCTATGTCCTTTTCATTGCTTTAATTGTTGAATAATCCTTGAAAAATTGTCTTGTTAAAACTCCATTGGTTTAGCTTTCATTTCATTTTTTTTTGTCTTTGGTTATTGCTTGTCTCTTTGTTTCCTTGTTTGTGAGTTGCCATATAGGAAATTGGAAAGAAGGATTGGTGCCATCCCTTAAAGAATTTGAGTCAAGAAGCAAGGGGCCAACCACCTTAAGAGCTATTGGACTAAAAAGCACTCCAAATTGAGTGAATCACCAAAGAGAGAACAACCACTAAAATTGAGGACCGTTTTGTAATTTTGTAATTTGCAATTTACTTACCTTCATTGCTTTCAAGTTTTGTAATAAAAAGGCCTTTCATTGGAAGTGTGTTGGGAGCCTCCAATAGGTTACCAAACTTCCATTTGTGTGTAATAATTTTAGGCAATTTTTCCTTAGGATAGTGAGTGTTTTGTTGGGAACCTTGAATGTGGTCATCCAAACATTCTTAGGATTCACCTAGTTTACATTTCTTGCTTACTTTCATAGCTTATTTCCTTTACCTTCCATTGTCAAACCGCCTAGATAGCTTTCCTTTTACCAATTAGTCTTTTGCCTTATCTTTCACACCTCTTTTAGTGTTTATTTTGGCTAGTTTCAACCATAGTTTCTTTTACCTTTTGTTTTCAAACCTCCAACAAGAAAGAACCACAACTTAGGAACCAACATGAGTCTTCATTCTTCATCTAGTGTTAATGGTGAGGGTTCTACTCCTAAGGACCCCTTGTATAAGATATTAGATGAGTTGAGATCCCTTAAGTTGTGGAAAGAAAAACAAGAGAGAAAAGAAAAAGGAAAAAAAGAGTGGAAGAAATAAGTCAAGATGAAAAAGAGAAAATAAGGGAAGAAGAAAGAAGGAAAATAGTAAAAGAGTTAAGAAAAGAAAAACATGCCTCCTATAGTAGTCATAACTCTTGCAAGAGCCTAAGTGAAGAACTTCGTGACTATTATGAAGGAAGGCATAGGGAACATCTTAGACCTCACTCCCATAGGAGAGAAAAGGAAAGAAAGTCTCAAGAGGCTAACATTAACCTCTCATACTTCCATGGGAAGGACAATGTAGAGGCTAACTTAGATTGGGAAATAAGGGTAGACCAACAACTTAAAAAGAAGTCTACTTCAAAATCTTATGGCTCTCACTCTTATCCAAAGAAATACCAAGGCCAAGGCATCCTAGGGGTGACACCTTCTAAGACCAAAGATGATAAGGGGAAGACAATAGAAAAACAACCCCTTAAGGCTAGTATGCAAGAGAAGACTAGCTCCATGAAGTGCTTTAAATGTCTTGGAAGAGGACACGTTACTTCTAAATGCCCCACCAAGAAAACCATGATTAGGAGGGGCCAAGACATTTATAGTAGCCAAGATGAGGCTACTACTTCACCTTCCTCTAGTGAAAGTGAAGAAGAAAAAAGGGAAGAATCTAGTGAAGAAATCCACCCCCTAGAAGAAGGACAACCTTTAATGGTAAAGGAGGAGTGTAAGGAGGTAAGTGTCTCCTCCAAGAGGTTAGTTAAGAAGGAAAGTCATTTTGAAATAAAGACAATTATTAAAGAAACTTCCCCTCTTAGACAACCTCCACATCTTCTCCTTTGTAAAAAGACACTTGGTAACACTGCCACACCTCTTGGGCTTGAGGTTATTCCTCAAGTAAAGGAGTTGTTGGATGAGTGTTTTGTTCGTAAGAGCTTAAATCCTTGTGCTTTGTTGGTGCCCAAAATAGGTATTATTAGGCACCAAATCCCTACAATAAGTGATATGATGAATGTGTTGAGTGTTGCAACCCTCTTTTGTAAAATTAGTCATACACCCATCGTCTTCATGATTCATGTACATAGGGACTCATCAGGTAGGTTGGTTCTTATTTTTGGTTTTAATACAAACTTAGGTGCTCATATGGGACACCTTAGGTTTGTCGAATTTTTTTGTAGGAATAATCAACATAAAAATACAGAAAAAGGTACACTTTATTGCATTACTTTCCTTAATTTTTTAAATAGTGATCAAGGGGTTCCCATGGACCCTAAGAGAATAAAGGTCATTCCTGATTGGCCCACTCCACCAAGTATAAGGGAAATTTGGGGCGGCCATGACTTAACAAACTTTTACATAAGGTTTGTCCCATATTTTTCTATACTTGTAGCACCACTCATTGAGTTGGTGAGGAACCATGTTCCTTCATGGGAAGATGTCCATGAAAGGGGTTTTTAGACCTTACCCTACTGTAGCATACCCAACACCACTAATACATATGTTTTTATTCTTTTTACAGGTGTTGAGGGAAGGAGCCCAGAGTATGAAGAACCTCGGGATTTCAGGTCAAATCCTTTCCAAGGTGGAAGGGATGATGCAATCCTACCCCCTAAGGGTATTGGATAGAAGACTACAAGAGGCTTGGGCTAGAGCTACTAAAGAACGCCCTAGGGTTCTCATGAACCTTAGGGTAGATTTTTGAGACCATGGGTCAAGGTTGGATCCACTCTTCTTTGTAAATATTAGAATAGGTTTTTCCTTCTTTTGGGCATTGAATTTTGGCCATTCTAGTAGTATAGGGTTTTAGCCTTGTATTTCAGGGCATTTTGAGTAGTCTTTGTAGTAGGGACTTTTTTTTTTGTATTTTCATGTATTTTTGGAATGGGGGTGAGCTTAGCTATTATAGGGGGTGTGTAGCTAAGCTCTAGCTTCTCATCTCAAGGAGGTGAGCTTAGCTATTAGAGAGGTGTGTGTAGCTAAGCTCTAGCTTCTTTAGGAATCTTCTCAAGGAGGTGAGCTTAGTTATTAGAGGGGTGTATGTAGCTAAGCTCTAGCTTCTCCAGGAAGTTTTCTCAAAGAAGCTTCTCAAGGAAGTTTTCTCAAGAAAGCTTCTCAAGGAAGCTACCTAGTCTATAAATAGAAGCATGTGTAACACTTGTGGTAACATTGATGAATGAGACTCTTGTGAGACATACTTCAAAGTTCCACTTCTCTACCTCTTTTATTCCTTCAATTTCGTGCTCCCCCCTCTCTCTTTCTCTCCCTCTTTCTTTTCCTCCATTGAAGCATCCTCTCCAAGCTTCTTATCCAAGGCTCATCTTGGTGGTGAAGCTCCTTCTTCCATGGCTTATTCCCTAGTGGATGGCGCCTCCTCTCACCTCTTCTCCTTTATCTTCCGCTGCATCTCCATGGTGGAAAATCACCATTAAAGGACCTCATTGAAGCTCAAAGATCCAGCCTCCATAGAAGCCCCACAAGCAATCTTCCATCAATTCCTATACGGCAAAGTTTCCCACCAACCCAACAATGTCATTACTCAACCAATAACAACCCTTCTCCTTACCCACCACCCAGTTATCCACAAAGGCCATCCCTAAATAAACCACAAAACCCACCTTCCACACAACCAATGCTAAACACCACCTTTAGCACGAACCAAAACATCAACCAATGAAGGAATTTTGCAGCAAAAAGCCTGTAGAATTCACCCCAATTCTGGTGTCCTATGCTAACTTGCTCCCTTATCTACTTGATACTGCAATGGTAGCCATAACCCCTGCTAGGTTTCCTCAACCTCCATTTTTCCAAGGATTCGACTCGAACGCAATGTGTGCTTATCATGGAGGAGCACCAGGGCATTCCATTGAGCATTGTATGACCCTAAAGCGTAAGGTGCAAAGTCTAATTGATGCGGGACTGGCTGAAATTTGAGGAGAATCGCTATTGAATCCTAACATTGACAAACAACACCACACATGGGGCAATTTTGAAAGTTGTTGTTAGATGTCTCTAATGACTCATCAGGATTTTCAAGTTTATGCCATTATTATAAACAACAGTTACAATGCTAAAATGGATGAATTTGACATCCTTGTCTCTCTCATCCTCTCACAAACACATATTTGCTTATTCAACTTCCACCGGAATGTGAGTGTAAGCCATTGGTTTGTTTGCTCAAAGTGACCTGCGCTCCTGAGTGTTGACTTCCAAGACCGTTCAATCAGAGATTACTCGTCTTGCACATTGGTGGGGTGCCGTAAACAACAAGTAAAGCAGAAAAGTTCAAAAAGAAAAAAAAAACATTTGATTGACTGTGTTTTCAAGTAAAAATATAGACATTCATGTGACCTCATTTTATCATTCCAGAAATTTTGTCTTTTTAGAGAGAAGTGAGTTATCAAGAATAGGAGTCATTTGACTTAATTCGTCGATTGAAAAAATCCTTCAACTATTTCTCGTCCTTGGAAAATTCTTTTTGCAAGAATCAACCGCTTCTTTCATTCTTTCTTGCTACCAGGTTGTGAAAACAAAGATGGATACCTCAGAGCCCTACACTGGGGCAATGAAGGGCATCGTGCATGAACCTCAAGTGAACCTAGGGGCAGATTAGAAGTTCTTACCCAATAGGTTCCCTGCTACAAGGTCATGACGAAAGACAACGATTGGTACCTCAAAGCCTTACACTGGGGCAATGAGGGGCACCGTGCATGAGCCTCAAGTAAACCTAGGGGTAGATTAGAAGTTCTCACCCAATAGGTTACCAGCTACAAGGTCATGACGAAAGATAACAATTGGTACCTCAAAGCCTTACACTGGGGCAATGAGGGGCATCGTGCATGAGCCTCAAGTGAACATAGGGGCAGATCAAAAGTTCTCACCCGTCGATGTTTTTAAAGAAAAAAAAGGGGGACAAACCCTGGAATTTCAATGGATTGATTAAATGTCAAACGACTCCATTGCCGTCACTCCAAAATGGTCAAGTGACTAAATCAAACAGAACATACACTCTGAGGGAGTTCCCGGAGAGATATGCAAAAGATAGGATAAGGTTGCATGAATTATCACCTCTTTCAAAAGGACAGTCAATCTGTGTTTTCCAATTTTTTTTTATCAAAATCAAAATCACAAAATAGGGAAAGAATGACATGAACATTGTACAACTTTCCATTGCATTGCATTGTTTCATATGAAGTCTGCATTTACCAAATTTCACGACAAAGGTTGCAAGCATCTGCATCCCTAAATATCACGTCTTCAGAGGACTACACGTCCTCGCCAACAGAGGGCTGCACGCCCTCACCTTCAGAGGACTGCGTGTCCTTACTTTCAGAGGACTACACGTCCTCACCTTCAGAGAACTGCATGTCCTCACTTTCGGAGGACTACACGTCCTCACCTTCAGAGGGCTTCACGTCCTCACCTTCAGAGGGCTTCACGTCCTCGCCTTCAGAGGGCTACACGTCCTCGCCTTCACAGGGCTACACGTCCTCACCTTGAGAGGACTGCGTGTCCTCACTTTCAGAGGACTACACGTCCTCACCTTCAGATGACTGCATGTCCTCACTTTCGGAGGACTGCACGTCCTCACCTTCAGAGGGCTTCACGTCCTCGCCTTCAGAGGGCTGCACGTTCTCATCATCAGAGGACGTCACGTCCTCACCTTCAGAGGGCTACACCCCCTCATCTTCAGAGGACTACACGTCCTCGCCTTCAGAGGGCTACACGTCCTCGCCTTCAGAGGGCTACACACCCTCGCCTTCAGAGGGCTACACGCGCTCGCCTTCAGAGGACTACATGTCCTCGCCGTCAGAGGGCTACACGCCCTCACCTTCCGAGGACTACATGTCCTCATCTTCAGAGGACTACATGTCCTCACCCTCAGAGGGTTACACGCCCTCGGCTCCGAGGACTACATGTCCTCATCTTCAGAGGACTACATGTCCTCACCTTCGTAGGCTACACGTCCTCATCATCAGAGGACTACATGTCCTCACCTTCGTAGGGCTACACGCCCTCACCTTCCGAGGACTACATGAACTCACCTTCAGAGGACTACACGTCCTCGCCTTCAGAGGACAACATGTTCTCGCCCTCACCTTCCGAGGACTACATGTCCTCACCTTTAGAGGACTACACGTCCTCGCCTTTAGAGGACTACACGTCCTCACCTTCAGTGGGCTACACGCCCTCGCCTTCAAAGGGCTGCACGCCCTCACCATTAGAGGGCTACGCGTTCTCACTCTCAGTGGGCTCCATATCCACACCTTAAGATAATTTAAGGTCCTCTGCTTTTAAAAGCTTAACCGAGACTCGCGCTCTCGGTTAAGGGGCCAGTAGTTTCCTTTTATCAGTTTCTGGGCCACCCCCCTGATATTGGAGGGCGACCAACTGTGCAAGCACAACCTGAGAGGGATGCTATCACGCAGCTACTATGCATACCGGGGTAAGATTTCACCCGTGCCGCTGCAAAGAAACGAGTGCGGATCATGTGCACCAACATGACCACTATTACACAGATATGTATGACATTGCTACTTAGCAACATTCTACCCAGCGACCGTAATGCCGATCTCCCCCTACAGATGTATCAGTTGGTCTGTGTCGTCCCGACATAGCTAAGTATGCATATGGTTCAACTGATTTCTAATGCCATCTACTATTTGTAGGGATCGCGACCACAAGGCACCCAGTGGACCCGGAGGAGTCCAACGGGGCCCTGGGGTCTCCAGCTTTGGTTACGGGCCTCTGTCAGTCCTACAGGGTGCCCGTTCCCCCCCAGCAAGGTCACACCATTGTGACATAGGTAAGTATGCACATCTCTCAACTTATTTCTGATGTCATCTACTGTTTGCAGGGATCGCGCCCGCAGGACACCCGGTGGACCCGGAGACATCCAACAGGGTCCTGGGGTTTCCAGCTCTGATTACGGGCGTCTGTTAGTTCTACGGAGTGCCTGTCACCCCCAGCAAGGTCATCAGGCCCCCTACTAATCGAGTTTTCATCAAGAGGTACTGCGCCCCCAGGCAGGCACAAGGCGAAACACCACAGCAGCCTGGGGATCGCCAGCAACAGGCAACAAATGCACCGTCGCCACCTCTAGAGCCCCTAAGCTCATCCACAAAAAGGTTTGAGTATTGCCTACGACACATGGCAGACCAATAGGCTATCAAGTCCAAAGCCAAAGGTAAGCAAAGTACTAGGTCAGTGACCGACAAGTCATAAGGCGTCCAGCTCAAGACGTTAAAGAAGCGCTACTAGGAGGAAACCTAGTACCTTTTAAATCTCTACTTGTTATTTGATCACCTTTGTTTCTCAAGTCATAGTAGGACACACCTAGTTGCTCAGGATCCTGGGAATTTAAATAAAACAAGCACAAGCTCAGAAGGTAGTCATACCTCACAAAATATATGTATGTGTGTTTAGGTAGCAAGATACCTTAGATATGCATGCATGTAGCAAAAAGATATCTCACAAAATATATATATGTATGTTTAGGTAGCAAGATACCTTGGATATGCATGTATGTAACAAAAAATACTTCACAAAATATATATGTATGCTTAGGTAGAAAGATACCTTAGATATGCATGTGTGTAACAAAAAATACCTCACAAAAGATATATATGTATGTTTAGGTAGCAAGATACCTTGGATATGTATGTATATAGCGAAAATATCTCACAAAATATATATATGTATGTTTAGGTAGCAAGATACCATGGATATGCATGTATGTAGCAAAAAATACCTCACAAAAGATATATATGTATGTTTAGGTAGCAAGATACCTTGGATATGCATGTATATAGCAAAAATATCTCACAAAATATATATATATATATATATATATGTATGTTTAGGTAGCAAGATACCTTGGATATGCATGTATATAGAAAAAATAGCTCACAAAAATATGCATATGTTTAGGTAGAAAAATACCTCATGAAAAAAAAAAGAAAAAAAAAAGAAGCAAACAAGGAAAGGAAATAAACACACGATAAAAAGAAAAAGAAGAACAAAAAAGGAAAAAAGAAAAAAAAAATTAGTTGTCTAGCTAAAAAACCAACATGCTTTTGAAAAGAGATGACTTCCAACTTTTCTTTGAAAAATTTACTGATTAGTTTTTGAAAAAATGTGTTTACACCTGAAGGGTGAATGCTGTGAAATTTTTCCTGAACACCCAAAAATGGACTCGGATAAATGCACAAATTGATAAAAGAACATATTTTGAAAACATTGGGTTGACTTAAAATAGAGGAAATAAATCCTGAGCCCTAGCATCACATGACCATAAAAGTTTGACACTTGAGTGTCCGCATAGGTGCATGCATGACTAGTTTTGCATACAATTTCCAAATCATTATTGTTGCATTTATGTCATGGAAATAATGTGGGACATCCCCTTTTATACTTGAACTAAACCAAACCCTGACATATATCATGTCCTGCCATGCTACAAGCCTTGAGCTAAAATCCCAACTTACCATAAACCTTGACCCAAGGTGAGAATATCAATCCTTGCCCTCGGAAGAAAACACAAAAAGAAGGAAAATCCCCAATCAAAGAGTGGGAGAAAGTAAAAAAAGTAAAGAAGGAAAATTCCCAAATCAAAGAGTGGGAGAAAGAAAAGGAAGGAAAGAAAATTCCCGATCAAGGATCGAAGGAAAACAGAGGAGATGTTCAGAAAGGTCGTTGGACCAGACAATATCTGAACAATACAGATTTGTCACCAAGTAAACAAGAAAAGAAAGGAAACCACGACCTAAAGTGGTCCTCTCCCTTTGATTGCCAACCAAAAAACTGTGTGTCAGCGACTTTTTCGCCCCGAAACTAAACAAAAACAAAAAAGGAAAAGGCCAAAAAATTCAAAGCCAAAATTCCCGCAAAAAAATACCATTCCCAAGAAAAAGTCCTACTGATCCATGATCACGCATGTAATCTTTGATTTGATAGGAAATAATTTGCAAAATCAAGTCATGGCATATCTATGGTTTGAAATTAGGATGAAACACTTACCTGTGCGAGATTGATACACTTTGAGTGAGTTTCTTCTATTTTTGCTGAACCCAATGTTTCCTCTAAATGCTCATTTAGAAGCGAAATGCAAACATCCAAAATCTCATTTATGGCTATGAGAAGATTTCATCAGTTTACATTCCTTTCCTGGTAGACACATTGTTTTTAATCCAAAAAATATGTTGCTCTGAGACTATTTTTAGTCTCACAAGTTACCCAGAACTACGTAGGTCTGAATTCCTCATTTGAGGATACGTAGGAGCAAGAGCCTTGCTTTTGTCGTCCGCCCCACAATTTCTGTCATACTGACACTGGAGTCACGTGACATGCGGAGATACCCAAGTGGTAGTCCGCACTTTCAAAACATTCTTTTGCTATCTGTAAGACAGAAAGTCTGATAGCATGCAGAGACTAACGTCGTCTTCTGCACCCTTCGTCAATCGCGGCCCAACAAGCCCGTTGACACGCGGAGATTTACATCATCTTCCGCGCTCACAAGATCTGTCATACTGACGTTTGAGTCACGCTGACGGGCGGAAATACTCGAGTGGTTATCCGTATAAACATTCTTTTGCTATCTGTAAGACAGAAAGCCTGATAGCATGCAGAGACTAACGTCGTCTTCTGCACCCTTCGTCAATCGCGGCCCAACAAGCCCGTTGACACGCGGAGATTTACGTCATCTTCCGTGCTCACAAGATCTGTCATACTGACGTTTGAGTCACGCTGACGGGCGGAAATACCCGAGTGGTTATCCGTATAAACATTCTTTTGCTATCTGTAAGATAGAAAGCCTGATAGCATGCAAAGACTAACGTCGTCTTCTACACCCTTCGTCAATTGCGGCCCAACAAGCCCGTTGACACGCGGAGATTTACGTCATCTTTCACGCTCACAAGATCTGTCATACTGACGTTTGAGTCACGCTGACGGGCGGAAATACCCGAGTGGTTATCCGTATAAACATTCTTTTGCTATCTGTAAGACAGAGAGCCTAATAGCATGCAGAGACTAACGTCGTCTTCTGCACCCTTCGTCAATCGCGGCCCACCAAGCCCGTTGACACGTGGAGATTTACGTCATCTTCCGCGCTCAGAAGATCTGTTATACTGACGTTTGAGTCACGCTGACGGGCGGAAATACCCGAGTGGTTATCCGTATAAACATTCTTTTGCTATCTGTAAGACAGAAAGTCTGATAGCATGCAGAGACTAACGTTGTCTTCTGCACCCTTCGTCAATCACGGCCCAACAAGCCCGTTGACACGCGGAGATTTACGTCATCTTCCACGCTCACAAGATCTGTCATATTGACGTGTGAATCACGCTGACAGGCGGAGATACCCGAGTGGTTATCCGTATAAAATTTCTTTTGCTATCTTTAAGACTCAAAGCATGATAGCAAGCTGAGTGGGTAAACGCGCAGATACATATTCTGCGCCCTTTATCATTCAGGAACAACAAGCTAAGTGGGTAAATGCGTAAAAATAGATTCTGCGCCATTTATCATTCAAATTTCGCAAGTTGGGTGATAAATGCGCAGAGACAAATTTTGCGCCCCTTGTCATTCTGCACACCTTTTCGCTACCCAGAGGCGATCGTGTCTAACAAAACGCGGAGACAAATTATGGTCATTCTGCGTCTTGTATCAACCGAGAGGAACAAATTCGACAGTATCGGGATGATGTGTCGGTACTGATGATTCTCATATTTTTGCAGGTTCCGTTGACAGGAAGGTTCACTGGCTGAAAGGTGTTTCGCTCGAACGAAATTAGTGTCTTATCTTTACTTCCCTTTTATCTCCAATAAAAGACAAGTAAAGAGGGGCAACTGTCATACCCTAATTTCATCCGGGGACCTTTGCTTGGTGGCATGCAACTTTCATTTAACCATTTTGAGATACTTGGCACCCATCGTCAGGCAATTTGTGAAGTTCCGTGACATGCCGGAACTCAAAAGGAAGCATCGTTGCACAATTCGTGGGGTTCCGTAACATTCCGTAAGTCAAAAAGGGGATGATTATGTAATCCGCAAGGTTCCGTAAAATTACGGAAAGAAAACAGGTATCATTACGAAATTCGTAAGTTTCCGTAACTTTACGAAAAAAGAATCACCAAAAAAAGGCAGGGGTATATTTAGCATAAATGGGGGTGCAAATAGCAACCAGGCCCACTTGGGCCCTCCAGAAGATTCCTCCAGAAGGCGGTTGCTTCCGGAGGAAGTCACCTTGCTCGTCTGGGCGAGCTGGGTGGCAAGCATCTCCCCCATTTTCCTATAAATAGGGGGAGAAATGAAGAAGAATTTAGTTCAGTCCTCCTGATAATTCAAGAATCACTTGAAATTAGTGAAAAAAATTGGTTCCGTGAAGAAAATCCGAGCCGAGGCGCTTCCGTAAGATTTCCGTAACGTTTCCGTGGGGATTTTCGCGAAGATCTTCAGCCGTTCTTCGACGTTCTTCGTTCGTTCGTCATCGTTCTTCGGTCTTCAACGGGTAAGTTTCCAAATCGAGCTTTTCAATTCATTCTATGTACCCGTGGTGGTCCCCATTTGTTTTTACGTTCTTTTTATTTTCATTTTATTTACTTTCCATATCCCCTTTTGACGTGCTTTAGTCATTTGCTTAAGTCATTTTCTCATCTAATCAAAAAATAAAATAAATTTCCACTGATCATTTGAATTGTAATATCCGTTAGTTTCTGTTAAAATGAAATCCGACCATTCGGTCATGTCGTAACTACGTTGGAAACCAAAAAAAAGGGTAAAATAATAATATAATAATAAAAAATATCTTTTAGTAAAATAAATCAAAAAGAATCAATCGGACATTTTCCTTTGGGATTTCTCTTTCTTAATCGAATCGATTAATAACCAAAGTGAAACTAAGGCTAAAATCAATTCATAAACCAAACTTTTGACGTTGCCTAAAAAAGCCATTTTCAAAGGTCCAAAGCCTTGAAATGGTCTTTTCCGCTTTTATCGATTAAGTGTAAATTTCAAAAGGGCTAAAATCAACATGTAATTTTATTACCTTTTTTTCAAAAATAAAGAGAACATTAAATGGTCCAATGCCTTAATGTCTTCTCTCTTTTCAAAAGAATCAAAAGTTTGTTTAAACGGTCCAACGCCTTAAATAACCTTTCATTCAACAAAAACATATCTTGCAAAAAGGATAAAAACAACTTAACCAAACATTTTGTTCACAAAGAACTACGTAGGTCTGATTTCCTTATCGCAATTAAGGAATACGTAGGAGCAAGGGAAACACCCTCGTCGACCGCAAAAAGATAAAAAATATAAAAAGTACAAAAAGAAATAAAGACGTAAAGGGAACATAAAAATTGAAGTCATATTTGCACATTTGATTAAAGGCTGCCGTCTCTTGTGATGGATGTGTGGGGTGCTAATACCTTCCCCGTGCGTAAATACAACTCTCGAACCTTTCACTTAAAGTTCGTAGATCACATCTTTTCCGGTTTTTCCGACGTTTTCCTCAAATAAACGTTGGTGGCGACTCCGCGCATACTCCTTTCTTGGAACACGCACCCACGAGTCACGCGTCGCCCTCCCGCCGAAGGGTAGGTTGCGACAGTTGGCGACTCCACTGGGGACAATTCTTCGAGAGTTAGGCCATTTAATCTTATGCGATGTTTTATCATGACTTTCTCCTTTGTTGGTTTCCCTTTATTTGTTTTATGTTCTTGTGTATATAAACTCTTTGTTGCTTTTAGTACGTTTTAAAATGTATGCATGAGGTAAATATTTATTCATTTGATGCACATAAACACCAACACTATTTGCACACACGTGAGTTGAAAAAGGGCCCTATACCCGGGTACATGGGAACTTAAGGAGTGGAGGTGAATCTGTGATCATGCTAGGTCTCCGACTTGCTTGATTACAGTGAACCCTCATCTAGAGTTTTTCTCTTTGATAACATATTGTTGCTAGTAGTCCCTACTGTTGCTATATGTTCTTCGAAGAGGATGATACCTCTAGAGACCATCAAGAGAGATATGACCACCTTGGGAATTATCACTAAAAGCCCTTTAGCTCCCTCCCATATAGGTCCCTTGAATAGGGGCACGGAGCAGACACGCTGCGTGCCATTTTTCACACTACCATGCATAAATGTCATGTACCCTTTTGCTTATATTTGTTTGTGAATATTGTCGTACTATATACATCCCCATGTTGTGTCTTTCGCATATGCATCATGCATTGGTTTTGTCTTGATCCCCTCTCTTTGGCAAACCAACGGAGGGTCTGTGTCACCTTCTTAAATACATACGTCGGGCACCGTGCTACCCCGAGATGTTGTATCTAAGAAGGAGGCAATTTCCCGGGCTCCCGTGTTCATAAATCGCATCTGTATCATATGCATTTCTTCATGCATTCATCCATTCCACCCATGATAGATGTCGAAGTTTTTGATTCGCACTAGATTTTGTTTCACTTTAGTAAATTAGTGCGAATCAAGTTACTCCCGCATTTTATCTCTAGCATGCATTGTATGTTGGTCTCGTCCTTTGTCACGGGAAGCCGGAAGGTCCATATCACCTTCTTAACTGTACACGTAGGGCACTGCGCCCCCAAATGCGCAAGTAAGAAGAGATAATTTTTCGGGCTCTCGTGTCCGTAAATGCATTCATATCATGCATCGCATAAACATCTCTTCATGGCATCATAATGAACATATCGTTCCTGCATTTGTCTGTTATCATATTCCAGCATCACATTTTGCATGAGTCATTGCATCATCATGCATATGCGTTCAACATACTTTTTGTTCTACAAACTGCATACCTTTTTCATGTTCGCTCACGCATGATCCTTGCATTTTCCTCTGCAAAACAAAAACAAAAAGGGAAGCATGAAAATTCATGATGCATTCTTAGTTGCATATATTCGGTACCATGAGCCAACCATGTTGGGATCATAAACCCGTTTCACTTAAAAACAAAATGAGTGAACATGGTACCTAATGCATGGTTAACTAGGAAATGGTGTTTCTTCGGGCATCTCAATTTCATAATTACATTTTCCATGCACGGCTTAAAGTATGCCCGAGTCATTCATCCCTATGAAAGGTTGTTGAAGTATTGGCGATCAGAATTGCCATTCCTTGGATTATAGGGTTGAACTAAGCTCATGCTTTTTCGAAAAAAGTTCATCAAGTCAAGTTCAAGTATGGAAGTAACCATCTTGCAAAAATTGGGGCAAAAGATGAATCGAGTTACATCACTGTTTCGTCTACTGCCAAACACATTTGGGACTGTTGATGTCCTTGTTACTTCCAGTTTCACCTTGACCAAGATGTCATGAACCATGTTGAAAAATCTAAATTGATTCAACCCCATGTCCTGCATAAAAATTTGCAATACTTCAACTTGCATCATTCACATACATCCATGCTTTTCATTGGTCGCATTGTTCATTACATTCTTTCCTTAAAAAAAGAGAAAGAAAAACGAACTTAATCATTGTTATAAAAAAGAAAACAACATGCTTTACGGTGCCCTTACCGAACTCGTGCTAGAGCTAGAGTAATGGGTAAAGTAGAGGAGGTGCAAGAGCAGATGAAGGCTGACATGGAGGCCATGAAAGAGCAAATCGCCACAATGATAGAGGCCATGATAAGCATGAAGAAGATAATGGAAGCCAATGCGATTGTAGTTGCCGCTACCAGCGTTGTTGCTAAGGTGAACCCGATGCCCCCATCTGGCCTCAACCAAATGAATCATCCAACCTCAAATATGGTAGGCAAAGATTTGGGAAGTACGGACGGCCCCATGATATGCAAATTCAAAACGAGCACACCTTCCCATCATATGGCTTGCCTCCCAACTATACACCACCCAATGTGGCATACACTCTCAATGAAAATCTCAATAACTCCACTCCGATACTCATTGAGAACCAATAACCTCAATCTGATCAGGCACATGTCTCTCAAACCATGGGGGAGACACATGAAATTCCCCACCACAATCTAGCTGACTTCGAGCCTTGGCTCGGATATGCCACTGAAGGGCAAGCAGTTGGTGATATACCCTATGAAAACACTTTGGAGGGCCCTCAGTTTCGCCCACAACCACAACCCTTGCATTTTGCGGTGGGAAGAGCCCCTCCTGCTATGGCTGAAAAGGGAAAGGTGGATCATCTAAAGGAAAGGCTCAGGGCCATTGAAGGAGGTGAAGATTATGCCTTTGCTAACCTAGAAGAGTTGTTCCTAATACCCAAACATGGTCATTCCCAAGTTCAAGGTGCCGGACTTTGACAAGTACAAGGGGACTACTTGCTCCAAGAACCATCTAAAGATGTATTGTCGGAAGATGGGGGCATACGCAAAAGATGAGAAACTGCTGATACATTTTTCCTAAGAAAGTTTTACTAGGACAACTGTCACCTGGTATACTAACTTAGGAACCTTCCTGAGTCCATTCTTGGAAGGACCTAATGGTTGCCTTTGTTAGGCAGTGTCAGTACAATTCTGATATGGCTCCGGATAGGATGCAACTACAAAACATGTGCAAAAAGGGGGGCACGAATCTTTCAAAGAATATGCCCAAAGATGGAGAGACTTAGCAACTCAAGTGACACCTACAATGATGGAGAAAGAGATGATCACCATAATAGTAGACACATTACCAGTGTTTTACTATGAAAAATGGTGGGGTACGCACCTTCAAGCCTTGCTGATTTAGTTTTCGTTGATGAAAGGATCGAAGTGGGTCTGAAAAGAGGCAAATTTAATCATCCTGCTTGGACGAATGAGAAAACTGGGGCAAATAAAAAGGATGAGAAGGAGGGAGAAACCCATGCCATTCCTACATGGCTAAACTTCCCACCAGCCCAACAATGTCATTACTCAGCCAATAACAAACCCTCTCCTTACCCACCACCTAGTTATCCCGAAAGGCCATCCCTAAATCAACCACAAAGCCTACCTACCGCACTTCCAATGACAAACACCACCTTTAGCACGAACCAAAATACCAACCAAGGAAGGAATTTCGCAGCGAAAAAGCTTGTAGGATTCACCCCAAATTCTGGTGTCATATGCTAAACTTGCTCTCATATCTACTCGATAATTCAATGGTAGCCATAACCTCTGCTAGGTTTCCTCCACCTCCATTTTCCGAGGATACGGCTTGAACGCAACATGTGCATATCATGGAGGAGCCCTGGGGCATTCCATTGAGCACTGTATGACCCTGAAGCATAAGGTGCAAAGTCCAATTGATGCGGGCTGGCTGAAATTTGAGGAGAATCACGTATGAGTCTCGACATTGACAAGCGACACCACACATGGGGCAATTTTGAAAGCTGTTGTTAGATGTCTCTAATGACTCATCAGGATTTTCAAGTTTATAAACCACATATACAATGCTAAATAAAATGGATAAATTTGACATCTTTGTCCCTCATCCTCTCGTAATTACATCTTTGCTTGCACTGGAATGTGGGTGCAAGCCATTGGTTTGTTTGCTCGAGCGACATGCTCTCCTGAGTGCTGACTTCCAAGACCGTTCAATCAGAAATTACTCGCCTTACTCGTTGGTGGGGGTGACGTAAAACAACGAGTAAAGTTCAAAACAAATAAGTTTCAAAATAATAAAAAAAGAGTTCAAAAAGAAAAAAAAAGCATTTGATTGACTGTGTTTTCAATACGTTCATATGACCTCATTTTATCATTCCGGAAAGTTTGTCTTATCAAGAATAGGATGTTGGACAAATGGCCTCAGTTACCTTAAGAAAAAGGGGGGTTGAATTAAGATACAAAGACTATTCCCCAATTAAACTTTCACTCTCTCTTTTCGGATTAACAATGCACCCTTAACATGAATTACTCAAAAGACAATTCAAAATAAACTTCTTTAAAGCAAAAGATAAATAGCAATAAATAAAAGATGTTTAAGGGAAGAGAGGAATGCAAACTTGATTTATACTGGTTCGGCCACTTCCCGTGCCTACGTCCAGTCCTCAAGCAACCCACTTGAGATTTTTCATTCTCTTTGTAAAACTCTTTTTACAAAGTCTGAACCACACAGGGACAACCCTTCCCTTGTGTTCAGGAATCCTCTACAACAAGAGACCCATGGTCTCTTAAACCCTTTTCAAAAATAAGAAGAAGAGAAGAAGAGATCTCTCTTAAAAGAGATAGATTGTACAATGAAGATCAATCAAAATTCCTTATTGAATATGCAAGTGGTTGACCAAGGAATCTTTTTGAGAGGATAAGATAGTTCAGTTCAGAAAAACTCTTAATCTTTTGAGAGGATAAACTTTTTGGGCAATGAAAACTCTCTTTAAATTCGTGTTTCCAAGTCAACTTTGATGGCCATTCATAAACCATTTGAATTGATGTGACTCTTGGAAATTATTTTCTGAAAATCCCCTCTGGTAATCGATTACAAGACTTGTGTAATCAATTACAGGCTTTAAAATTTGAATTAAAACGTTCAATAAATTGCTGGTAATCAATTACCGTCCATGTGTAATCAATTCCACATTATAAATTTTGAATTCAAATTTCTAGTGACTGTTATAAACATTTTCAGCTGGTGGTAATCGATTACCAGAGAGTAAATCTCAATTTGAAATGATTTAGATAGAATTCTTTGGCCAAACCTTTTGCTTTTTCAATATGGAAACTTCTTCCTAAGATTCTAGAGATCAACTTGATCATATATCTTGATTTTCTTGGATTCTTGGATTCTTGTCTTGAATAAAACTTAGAAGCACTTGATCCTTTGGCATCATCAAAGCATCAAAACATCTTGCTTCTACATAGGAGTCATTTGACTTAATCCATCAACTGAAAAATCCTTCGACTATTTCTCGTCCTTGCAAAATTCTTTTTGCAAGAATCAACTGCTTCTTTCATTCTTCCTCACTACAAGGTCATGATGAAAGACAACGATTGTACCTCAAAGCCTTACACTGGGGCAATGAAAGGCCATGCAAAAACCTCAAGCGAACCTAGGGGCAGATTAGAAGTTCTCACCCAATAGGTTCCCAGCTACAAGGTCATGACAAAAGATAACAATTGCTACCTCAAAGCCTTACATTGGGGCAATAAGGGGCATTGTGCATGAGCCTCAAGTGAACATAGGGGCAGATCAAAAGTTCTCACCCGTCGATGTTTTTAAAATAGAAAAAGAAGGGGGGAGACCAACCCTGGAATTTCAATGGATTGATTAAATATCAAACGGCTCCATTGTCGTCACTCCAACATGGTCAAGTGACTAAATCAAACAGAACATACACTTTGAGGGAGTTCCCGGAGAGATTTGCAAAAGATAGGATAAGGTCTCATGAATTATCACCTCTTTCAAAAGGGCAGTCAATCTGTGTTTTCCAAAAAATTAAATCAAAATCAAAATCACAAAATAGGGAAAGAATGTCATGAATGTTGTACAACTTTCCATTACATTGCATTGTTTCATATGAAGTCTGCATTTACCAAATATCACAACAAAGGTTGCATGCATCTGCATCCCTAAAAATCATGTTAACTACATAGATTCCCCACATCTAAATGTCCAAATCTTTTGAATTTAGGATGACCGGCTCTCTCGATGAGTCGATCTCTTGCTTTCGCATAAGGATGGACCCTCGAGTACTAGTACCCTCGTCTTCAGAGGACTACACGTCCTCGCCAACAGAGGGTTGCACGCCCTCACCTTCAGAGGACTGTGTGTCCTCACTTTCAGAGGACTACACGTCCTCACCTTCAGAGGACTACATGTCCTCACTTTCGGAGGACTACACGTCCTCACCTTCAGAGGGCTTCACGTCCTCACCTTCAGAGGGCTTCACGTCCTCGCCTTCAGAGGGTTGCACGTTCTCACCATCAGAGGACGTCACGTCCTCACCTTCAGAGGGCTACACCCCCTCATCTTCAGAGGATTATGCGTCCTCGCCTTCAGAGGGCTACACATCCTCGCCTTCAGAGGGCTACACGCCCTCGCCTTCAGAGGACTACATGTCCTCGCCGTCAGAGGGCTACACGCCCTCACCTTCCGAGGACTACATGTCCTCATCTTCAGAGGACTACATGTCCTCACCCTCAGAGGGTTACATGCCCTCGGCTCCGAGGACTACATGTCCTCATCTTCAGAGGACTACATGTCCTCACCTTCGTAGGGCTACACGTCCTCATCATCAGAGGACTACATGTCCTCACCTTCGTAGGGCTACACGCCCTCACCTTTAGAGGACTACATGAACTCACCTTCAGAGGACTACACGTCCTCGCCTTCAGAGGACAACATGTTCTCGCCCTCACCTTCCGAGGACTACATGTCCTCACCTTTAGAGGACTACACGTCCTCGCCTTTAGAGGACTACACGTCCTCACCTTCAGTGGGCTACACGCCCTCGCCTTCAAAGGGCTGCACGCCCTCACCATTAGAGGGCTACGCGTTCTCACTCTCAGTGGGTTCCATATCCACACCTTAAGATAATTTAAGGTCCTCTGCTCTTAAAATCTTAACCAAGACTCGCGCTCCCGGTTAAGGGGCCAGTAGTTTCCTTTTATCAGTTTATGGGCCACCCCCCTGATATTGGAGGGCGACCAACTGTGCAAGCACAACCAGAGAGGGAGGCTATCACGCAGCTACTATGCATACCGGGGTAAGATTTCACCCGTGCCGCTGCAAAGAAACGAGTGCGGATCATGTGCACCAACATGACCACTATTACACAGATATGTATGACATTGCTACTTAGCAACATTCTACCCAGTGACCGTAATGCCGATCTCCCCCTACAGATGTATCAGTTGGTCTGTGTCGTCCCGACATAGGTAAGTATGCATATGGTTCAACTGATTTCTAATGCCATCTACTATTTGTAGGGATCGCGACCACAAGGCACCCAGTGGACCCGGAGGAGTCCAACGGGGCCCTGGGGTCTCCAGCTTTGGTTACGGGCCTCTGTCAGTCCTACAGGGTGGCCGTTCCCCCCTAGCAAGGTCACGCCATTGTGACATAGGTAAGTATGCACTTCTCTCAACTGATTTCTGATGTCATCTACTGTTTGCAGGGATCGCGCCTGCAGGACACCCGGTGGACCCGGAGACGTCCAACAGGGTCCTGGGGTTTCCAGCTCTGATTACGGGCCTCTGTCAGTTCTACGGAGTGCCTGCCACCCCCAGCAAGGTCATCAGCCCCCTACTAATCGAGTTTTCATCAAGAGGTATTGCGCCCCCAGGCAGGCGCAAGGCGAAACACCACAGCAGCCTGGGGATGGCCAGCAATAGGCAACAAATGCACCGTCGCCACCTCTAGAGCCCCTAAGCTCATCCACAAAAAGGTTTGAGTAGTGCCTACGACACATGGCCGACCAATAGGCGACCAAGTCCAAAGCCAAAGGTAAGCAAAGTACTAGGTCAGAGACTGACAAGTCATAAGGCATCCAGCTCAAGACGTTAAAGAAGCGCTACTAGGAGGCAACCTAGTACCTTTTAAATCTCTGCTTGTTATTTGATCACCTTTGTTTCTCAAGTCATAGTAGGACACACCTAGTTGCTCAGGATCCTGGGAATTTAAATAAAGCAAGCACAATTTCAGAAGGTAGTCATACCTCACAAAATATATGTATGTGTGTTTAGGTAGCAAGATACCTTAGATATGCATGCATGTAGCTAAAAGATATCTCACAAAATATATATATGTATGTTTAGGTAGCAAGATACCTTGGATATGCATGTATGTAACAAAAAATACTTCACAAAATATATATGTATGCTTAGGTAGAAAGATACCTTAGATATGCATGTGTGTAACAAAAAATACCTCACAAAAGATATATATGTATGTTTAGGTAGCAAGATACCTTGGATATGCATGTATATAGCGAAAATATCTCACATATATATATATATATATATATATATATATATGTATGTTTAGGTAGCAAGATACCTTGGATATGCATGTATGTAGCAAAAAATACCTCACAAAAGATATATATGTATGTTTAGGTAGCAAGATACCTTGGATATGCATGTATATAGCAAAAATATCTCACAAAATATATATATGTATGTTTAGGTAGCAAGATACCTTGGATATGCATGTATATAGCAAAAATAGCTCACAAAAATATACATATGTTTAGGTAGCAAAATACCTCATGAAAAAAAAAAGAAAAAAAAAAGAAGCAAACAAGGAAAGGAAATAAACACACGATAAAAAGAAAAGGAAGAAAAAAAAAGGAAAAAAGAAAAATAAGAAAAATAAGTTGTCTACTGAAAAACCAACATGCTTTTGAAAAGAGATGACTTCCAACTTTTCTTTGAAAAATTTACTGATTAGTTTTTGAAAAAATGTGTATACACCTTAAGGGTGAATGCTGTGAAATTTTTCCTGAACACCCAAAAATGGACTCGGATAAATGCACAAATTGATAAAAGAACATATTTTGAAAACATTGGGTTGACTTAAAATAGAGGAAATAAATCCTGAGCCCTAGCATCACATGACCATAAAAGTTTGACACTTGAGTGTCCGCATAGGTGCATGCATGACTAGTTTTGCATATAATTTCCAAATCATTATTGTTGCATTTGTGTCATGGAAATAATGTGGGACATCCCCTTTTATACTTGAACTAAACCAAACCCTGACATATATCATGTCCTGCCATGCTATAAGCCTTGAGCTAAAATCCCAACTTACCATAAACCTTGACCCAAGGTGAGAATATCAATCCTTGCCCTCGGAAGAAAACACAAAAAGAAGGAAAAATCCCCAATCAAAGAGTGAGAGAAAGTAAAAAAAGAAAAGAAGGAAAATTCCCAAATCAAAGAGTGGGAGAAAGAAAAGGAAGGAAAGAAAATTCCCGATCAATGATCAAAGGAAAACAGAGATGTGCAGAAAGGTCGTTGGACCAGACAATATCTGAACAATACAGATTTGTCACCAAGTAAACAAGAAAATAAAGGAAACCACGACCTAAAGTGGTCCTCTCCCTTTGATTGCCAACCAAAAAACTGTGTGTCAGCGACTTTTTCGCCCTGCACTAAACAAAAACAGAAAAGGAAAAGGCCAAAAAATTCAAAGCCAAAATTCCCGCAAAAAATACCATTCCCAAGAAAAAGTCCTACTGATCCATGATCACGCATGTAATCTTTGATTTGATAGGAAATAATTTGCAAAATCAAGTCATGGCATATCTATGGTTCGGAATTAGGATGAAACACTTACCTGTGCAAGATTGATACACTTTGAGTGAGTTTCTTCTATTTTTTCTGAACCCAATGTTTCCTCTAAATGCTCATTTCGAAGCGAAATGCTAACATCCAAAATCTCATTTATGGCTATGTGAAGATTTCATCAGCTTACATTCCTTTCCTTGTAGACACATTGTTTTTCATCCAAAAAATATGTTGCTCTGATCAGTTGGAAGTTTTGTCTCTTTACTAAAGCATGTTCGCATTTTAGTGAAGAAAACAGAGACTATTTTAAGTCTCACAAGTTACCCAGAACTACATAGGTCTGAATTCCTCATTTGAGGATACGTAGGAGCAAGAGCCTCGCTTTTGTCGGCCGCCCCACAATTTCTGTCATACTAACACTGGAGTCATGTGATATGCGGAGATACCCAAGTGGTAGTCCGCACTTTCAAAGCATTCTTTTGCTATCTGTAAGACAGAAAGCCTGATAGCATGCAGAGACTAACGTCGTCTTCTGCACCCTTCGTCAATCACGGCCCAACAAGCCTGTTGACACTCAAAGATTTACGTCATCTTCCGCGCTCACAAGATCTGTCATACTGACGTTTGAGTCACGCTGACGGGCGGAAATACCCGAGTGGTTATCCGTATAAACATTATTTTGCTATCTGTAAGACAGAAAGCCTGATAGCATGCAGAGACTAACGTCGTCTTCTGCACCCTTCATCAATCGCGGCCCAACAAGCCCGTTGACACGCGGAGATTTACGTTATCTTCCGCGCTCAGAAGATCTGTTATACTGACGTTTGAGTCACGCTGACGGGCAGAAATACCTGAGTGGTTATCCGTATAAACATTCTTTTGCTATCTGTAAGACAGAAAGCCTGATAGCATGCAGAGACTAACGTCGTCTTCTGCACCCTTCGTCAATCGCGGCCCAACAAGCCCGTTGACACGCGGAGATTTACGTCATCTTCCGTGCTCACAAGATCTGTCATACTGACGTTTGAGTCACGCTGACGGGCGGAAATACCCGAGTGGTTATCCGTATAAACATTCTTTTGCTATCTGTAAGACAGAAAGCCTGATAGCATGCAGAGACTAACGTCGTCTTCTGCACCCTTCGTCAATCGCGGCCCAACAAGCCCGTTGACACGCGGAGATTTACGTCATCTTCCGCGTTCACAAGATCTGTCACACTGACGTTTGAGTCACGCTGACGGGCGGAAATACCCGAGTGGTTATCCGTACAAACATTCTTTTGCTATCTGTAAGACAGAAAGCCTGATAGCATACAAAGACTAACGTCCTCTTCTGCACCCTTCGTTAATCGCGGCCCAACAAGCCCGTTGACACACGGAGATTTACGTCATCTTCCGTGCTCACAAGATCTGTCATACTGACGTTTGAGTCACGCTGACGGGCGGAAATACCCGAGTTGTTATCCGTATAAACATTCTTTTGCTATCTGTAAGACAGAAAGCCTGATAGCATGCAGATACTAACGTCGTCTTCTGCACCCTTCGTCAATCACGGCCCAACAAGCCCGTTGACACGCAGAGATTTACGTAATCTTCCGTGCTCACAAGATCTGTCATACTGACGTTTGAGTCACGTTGACGGACGGAAATACCCGAGTGGTTATCCGTATAAACATTCTTTTGCTATATGTAAGACAGAAAGCCTGATAGCATGCAGAGACTAACGTCGTCTTCTGCACCCTTCGTCAATCGCGGCCCAACAAGCCCGTTGACACGCGGAGATTTACGTCATCTTCCGCGCTCACAAGGTCTGTCATACTGATGTTTGAGTCACGCTGACAGGCGAAGATACCCGAGTGGTTATCCGTATAAACATTCTTTTGCTATCTGTAAGACAAAAAGCCTGATAGCATGCAGAGACTAACGTCGTCTTCTGCACCCTTCACCGATCGCGGCTCAACAAGCTCGTTGACACGCGGAGATTTACGTCATCTTCCGTGCTGACAAAATCTGTCATACTGACGTGTGAATCACGCTGATAGGCGGAGATACCCGAGTGGTTATCCGTATAAACTTTCTTTTGTTATCTCTAAGACTCAAAGCATGATAGCAAGCTGAGTGGGTAAACGCGCAGATACATATTCTGCGCCCTTTATCATTCAGGAACAACAAGCTGAGTGGGTAAATGCGTAAAAATAGATTCTGCGCCCTTTATCATTCAAATTTCGCAAGTTGGGTGATAAATGCGCAGAGACAAATTCTGCGCCCCTTGTCATTCCGCACACCTTTTCACTACCCAGAGGCGATCGTGTCTAACAAAACGCGGAGACAAATTATGGTCATTCTGCGTCTTGTATAACCGAGAGGAACCAATTCGACAGTAGCGGGATGATGTGTCGGTACTGATCATTCTCATATTTTTGCAGGTTCCGCTGACAGGGAGGTTCACTGGCCGAAAGGTGTTTCGCTCGAACGAAATTAATGTCTTATCTTTACTTCCCTTTTATCTCCAATAAAAGACAAGTAAAGAGGGTCAACTGTCATACCCTAATTTCGTCTGGGGACCTTTGCTTGGTGGTATGCAACTTTCATTTAACCATTTTGAGGTACTTGGCACCCATCGTCAGGCAATTTGTGAAGTTTCGTGACATGCCGGAACTCAAAAGGAAGCATCGTTGCACAATTCATGGGGTTTTGTAACATTCCGTAAGTCAAAAAGGGGATGATTATGTAATCCGCAAGGTTCCGTAACATTATAGAAAGAAAACAGGTATCGTTACAAAATTCGTAAGTTTCCGTAACTTTACGAAAAAAGAATCACCAAAAAAAAAGGCATGGGTGTATTTAGCAGAAATGGGGGTGCAAATAGCAACCAGGCCCACTTGGGCCCTCCAGAAGGCGGTTGCTTCTGGAGGAAGTCACCTTCCTCGCTTGGGCGAGCTGAGCTTGCCTGGCCGAGCTGGGTGGCAAGCATCTCCCCCATTTTCCTATAAATAGGGGGAGAAATGAAGAAGAATTTAGTTCAGTCCTCTTGGTAATTCAAGAATCACTTGAAATTAGTGAAAAAAATTGGTTCTGTGAAGAAAATCCAAGCCGAGGCGCTTCCGTAAGGTTTCCGTAATATCCGTTAGTTTCTGTTAAAATGATCCGACCGTTCGGTCATGTCGTAACTACGTTGGAAACCAAACAAAGGGTAAAATAATAATATAATAATAAAAAATATCTTTTAGTAAAATAAATCAAAAAGAATCAATCAGACATTTTCCTTTGGGATTTCTCTTTCTTAATCGAATCGATTAATAACCAAAGTGAAACTAAGGCTAAAATCAATTCATAAACCAAACTTTTGACGTTGCCTAAAAAAGCCATTTTCAAAGGTCCAAAGCCTTGAAATGGTCTTTTCCGCTTTTATCGATTAAGTGTAAATTTCAAAAGGGCTAAAATCAACATGTAATTTTATTACCTTTTTTTCAAAAATAAAGATAACATTAAATGGTCCAATGCCTTAATGTCTTCTCTCTTTTCAAAAGAATCAAAAGTTTGTTTAAACGGTCCAACGCCTTAAATAACCTTTCATTCAACAAAAACATATCTTGCAAAAAGGATAAAAACAACTTAACCAAACATTTTGTTCACAAAGAACTACGTAGGTCTGATTTCCTTATCGCAATTAAGGAATACGTAGGAGCAAGGGAAACACCCTCGTCGACCGCAAAAAGATAAAAAATATAAAAAGTACAAAAAGATTACCAGTGGCCTAAAATGTTTACAACAACTATTAAAAATTTGAATTCAAATTTTAGACTGTGTAATCGATTACACAATATTGGTAATCGATTACCAACAGTTAATAAACGTTTTAATTCAAATTTTAAAACCTGTAATCGATTACACAAATCATGTAATCGATTACTAGCAGAGATTTTTAGAAAATAACTTCCAAGAGTCACATCTATTCAAATCGTTAATGAATGGCCATCAAAGGTCTATTTATATGTGACTTGGAAACACGAATTGTAAGAGAGTTTTCATTGCCCAAAAAGTTTTATCCTCTCAAAAGATTAAGAGAGTTTTTCTGAATTGAAATGTCTTATCCTCTCAAAGATTCCTTGGTCAAACACTTGCATATTCAATAAGGAATTGTGATTGATCTTCATTGTACAATCTATCTCTTTCAAGAGAGACTTCTTCTTCTCTTCTTCTTACTTCTGAAAAGGGATTAAGAGATCGAGGGTCTCTTCTTGTAAAGGATTCCTGAACACAAGGGAAGGGTTGTCCCTGTGTGGTTCAAACTTTGTAAAAGGAGTTTTACAAAGAGAGTGGAAAATCTCAAGTGGGTTGCTTGAGGACTGGACGTAGGCACAAGAAGTGGCCAAACCAGTATAAATCAAGTTTGCATTTCTCTCTTCCCTTAAACTTCTTTTATTTATTGCTATTTATCTTTAGCTTGAAAGAAGTTTATTTTGAATTGTCTTTTGAGTAATTCATGTTAAGGGTGCATTGTTAATCTAAAAAGAGAGACTGAAATTTTAATTGGGGAATAGTTCTTGTTATCTTAATTCAACCCCCTCTTCTTAAGATAACTGAGGCCATTTGTCTAACAGTTACGTAATTCGTAAAGTTCCGAAACGTTGCAGAAAAAGAATCAGCAAAAAAGGGCAGAGGGGGTGTATTTAGTAAACATGGGTGTGCAAATAGCAATCAGGCCCACTTGGGCCTTCCAGGATGTTCCAACAGAAGGTGGTGCCTTCTGGTGGAAGCAACCCAGGGCGAGTTGGGCGGCAACCACCTCCCTCTTTTTCCCTATAAATAGGGGAAGGAGAGCAGAACAAATTGGTTCAACCCTCCTGGTATCTGAGAATCACTTAAAATTAGTGAGAAAAATTGTTTCCGTGAAGAAAATCCAAGCCGAGGCGCTTCCGTAACACTTCCGAGACGTTTCTGTGGGCGATTTCATGAAGATTTTCCATCATTCTTCATCGTTCTTCATTCTTTCTTCGTCGTTCTTCGGTCTTGAACCGGTAAGTTCCCGAAATCGAACCTTTCAATTCATTCTATGTACCCTTAGTGGTCCCCACTTGTTTCACGTGCTTTTATTTTTATTTCATTTGCTTTCCGTACCCCCTTTTGACGTGCTTTAGTCATTTATTTAAGTCATTTTCTCGCCTAATCAAAAATAAAATAAATTTCCACCGATCATTTGAGTTGTAACAACTTTTAATTTCTGTTAGAATAAAATCCGACCGATATGTCATGTCGTATAGTCACTGGTAATCGATTACCATTAAGGTGTAATCGATTACACATCAACAGATGTGACTCTTCATTTTAAATTTTGAAAATCAAAATGTTTATAAGCTCTGGTAATCGATTACAAGTGTTGTGTAATCGATTACACAAGTTAAAAATGATTTAAAACTGTTAAACACAAGTTGTAACTCTTGAAATTTGAAATCGATTACTACCTTCTAGTAATCGATTACCAGAGAGTAAAACTCTTTGGTAATGATTTTGTGAAAACTTCTTGTGCTACTCAATATTTTGAAAACGTTTTTAGAACTTATCTTTATTGAGTCTTCTCTTGTTTCTTGAATCTTGAATCTTGATCTTGATTATTCTTGAATCCTTATTCTTGAATCTTGAATCTTGATTCTTGAGACTTGATTCTTGAATCTTTGGAATTTTCTTAACTCTTGATTCTTTGGCATCATAAAAATAACCTTGGAAGGCATTGCTTCCACAAGGCCATTCATATTAACTACAAGCTACATAGTTGATATGGGTAGAAAGAAGCTGAAGATGAGTTTTGAAGATCAGAAAATTGATTTTGATTTGTTTGTTGAAGACAAGCCTACTCTAGAACAAAATGTTTTCTTATAGGTAATGGAAGTGGGTCAAGAGGTTCTGGAGGTAAGAACCAAAACATGATATCACCCATTGAGGTAAATGCGTCAAGCTAATGACGTTAAAGAAGCACTTCCTAGGAGGCAAACCAGTTTTAATTTCTGTTATCTTTGTTTTTCATGCATATATCATGTGGAACTTGCTTTATAATCTATACATTGGAGTATACCAGCTTATCCTTCAATGTTAGATATAAGGGATTCAATTTCTTGAAAAAAAGGACTGAAAAATAACTTTGAAAATATTTTCTAAAAAATAGTCCTTTCGCTAAGCGCAAGCCTCGCGCTAAGCGCATATTTGGTCATGCGCTAAGCCGAGAGTCTAAAGCGCTTAGCACCCAACCCTTACATCTGAGGCTGATTTGGTCCGCTAAGCTGGCCAAGGCTGAGCTAAGCCAATTTCAATTCGATCTGAATTCGGCTAAGCGACGGCCTAACCGCTAAGCGTAGTGTATTGTTTGGCTAAGCACGACTAGATGCCACCAAGCTCATTTCCTTGCGGCCAGAACTGGGGTTCATGGGGCTAAGCGCCAGTCATGGCGGCTAAGCTGAATTCCTTGCGGCAATGTAAGCGCTAAGTGATTCCTTATCCACTAAGCGCTCTTTCCTTTGTACTTAAGATGCATCATTTTAGCTAAGCCATCCCAGAGCCCGGCTTAGCGAGAGTTGTAGGCTTTTTGATCTGCACAACTCGCTAAGCGGTGTTATCCGAGCGCTAAGCCAAGCCCTCTGTGTATTAAAAAAAACTGATTTTAAATTTCAAACATCGGCTAAGCGGGCGGATCCGCAAAGCGAGCCTCATTGAGAAACCAAACGTCTCTCTGGCTCGCTTAGCGTAGCGGTTCGCTAAGCGAGAAGGTCAAAAACTGCTTAAGTGAGTGTAACGCCAGCTACACTCACAATTGCCAAATTTTGCAAACTTCTTCTCTGTATTCTCTCTCTCCAAAAATTTGCGCATTTTGCATTTGTGCTTTGTTTTTGCATTATCTACTTCCAATCACAAAGCATCAACGATACAAGTAAATTCCTTACTTCCTTTTCTCTTTTACTTGTCTGAACTTTAGGGTAGAAAACCTTACATTTAGCTTTAGATTTTTAGGGTTTTAATGCTTTTTCAGAAACAGTTTAAGATTAGGACTTTATATATGTTTGTACTGTATTGATTATTTTGGGAACATTGCATGTCTGATATGCCTTTTAGAGGCTTGGAAAGTGTAAGAAAACGAACTGTGTTTTCTGCATTTTCTGGAAAACGCGATGAACTCGCTAAGCGAGCATGCTGCGCTAAGCGAGTTCATCAATACTCGTTGAATATAGGCGTTCTCTGAAGAATTCGCTAAGCGCGCCTACCGCGCTAAGCGAGTTCATCTTTTGAGGATCAACACTCATCCTCTTGCTGAGATGCATGTGGCTAAGCGAGGCTGAATCGCTAAGCCCAGGTAACTTAGTCAAATTTTTTGTTGATAGTCGCGTGCTAAGCCGAGCTTTCCTGAGCTAAGCGCATTTCATCACGGCATCCATCGAGCTAAGCAAGCCCCGCTTGCTAAGCTCCCATACTTAATGTATTTTTTGAACTGTATGGTGCCGCTAAGCGCAGCCTTTGAGGAGCTTAGCGCAAATCCTTGCGGTAGACGTTCGGCTTAGCGGGCACTTGCCAGCTAAGCCAATTATATAGAAGCTGAATTTCTACAACTTCTGCTAAGCGGCCCTTCCTGTCGCTAAGCGGTAGTGTGTTTTTTGTGAAGGCCAGCTAAGCAAACCATGTCTCGCTAAGCCGCGAGTGCCTTTTTCAATTTGATTTTTCAGTTTTTAAATTTGAACAACTTGTGTCTTGTTTAACTGTTTGGTTCCTTCAAATGCAGATGGCTTCAAGGAAACGCAAAAGTATTAGTTCAAGACCCATAGCACAATATGATACAAGGAGATTTTCCTCCTTAGATGCTTGGAACCGGTACACAGATAATGTCTTGGGGAGAAACATCTTGCCTGAGAGGAAGGTAGAGCTCTACCACACTGAGCTAGATGATTTTAAGACTGAATTGGAGAGGCGTAATTTCCATAAACGCCTCACCAATTTGGTTGATGGGAGCATAGACTTGGCTTTGGTGAAAGAGTTCTATGCAAACTTATACATCTCTGAGGGTGTAACACCCTGATATATATATATATATATATTATTAGTAATTATGTTTGATGTTTGATTATTTGTTGCGTTATTTTTATCCGTGATTATTTTTCAAGGAGGTTAATTTAGTTAATAGAGGGGTGTGGGTAGATAAGGATCCATGATGTAAGCTCCATTGGAGCTTGTAGGCCTAGGATCTTCTTCATCAATGTATTCCTTTGCTTCTTCGAAGATGAATGGCAGCGGAATGGAGAAGGAAGAGAGAGAGGAGATGCCACTTCAATGAGAAGATGAGTATAGAAGAAGCTCACCACCATAGGAGGCCATGGATAAGAGCTTGGAGGAAGAAGGAGATGAATGAAGGGAGAGGGAGAGAAGAGCACGAAATTTTGTGCTCTAAGAGCTCTGAAATCTGAAGTTAATATTCAAATGATCAAAGTTTTAAAAAATGCACACACATGACCTCTATTTATAGCCTAAGTGTCACACAAATTGGAAGGAAATTCAAATTTCACTTGAATTTGAAATTGAAATTGTGGAGCCAAACTTTGGAGCCAAAATTTCACTAATTATGATTAGTGAATTTTAGTTATGGTTCAGCCCACTAATCCAAGATCAATTCCAAGATTCTCCACTAAGTGTGCTAAGGTGTTATGAGGCATGAAAAGCATCAAGGACATGCACAAAGTGTGACTATATGATGTGGCAATGAGGTGTAGTAAGAAAATGCTCACCTCCCCCTCTAAAATTTAATTGGATTGGGCTTCTACTAATTCAATTAAATTTATTTCCAACCACACACATCAAATATCCACTTAGTGCATGTGAAATTACAAAACTACCCCTAATACAAAAACTAGTCTAGGTGCCCTAAAATACAAGGGCTGAAAAATCCTATATTTCTAGGGTACCCTACCTACAATATGAAGCCCTAAATATAAGGACCAAATATAATGACATCCTAGTCTAATATGTACAAAGATAATTGGACTCAACCTTGGCTCATGGGCTCAGAAATCTACCCTGAATTTCATGAGAACCCTAGGGCCTTCTTCAGCAGCTCTAGCCCAATCTTCTTGGAGCCTCTTGCTCCTGGTTCTAGTGATTGGTCCCTTCCTAGGGAGGATTGCATCAAGCTTCTCAAAGAAGTCTCTTGAGAAAGCTTCTCAAAGAAGCCACGAGGAAGCTTCTTGAGGAAGCCTCTTAATGAAGCTTCTTGAGGAAGCTACATGAGCTGCCTCGGTAAAAACGCTGTCTAGCCTTCGTTAACCATTGGATCTTCTCGAAATTTGGTTTGCAACTTCACAAGACACTTTTCCATCATCTAACCGTTGGGATCTTTGAAAAGATGTCTGGAGTGTGCTCGAAGCTTCCGTTCCCGAGAGCATTTCTTATTTAAGCATTTCAGCCTTTGCTTTCGTGTAGCTTAGGAAAAACGCCATTTCTTCTCCTTTCTTTCTTCCAAAGTCATTTCTAACATCCCAAGAACTTTCTCCATCACCCGCAGCCACCATTAGCCACCACAAACTGCCATTATTCTCCGTTGAGACCCACACCGAGAGGAACCCTTCAACCGAAGCGGAATCTTCCAACTTGGCTCGCGGTTTCGGTAGAGAATGAAACCCTAGTCTGACCTTTCATTTTCCTTCGAGGTAACCATGCTTCTACGCTTGTTTCTTGTTTGTTTCAACTTGTCTTTGCATCTTTTCTGACTTTGGAACCACCATTGCATGTCTTATGCTTCCTTTGAAAAACCCTAGAGAAAGAGACTTTGTAAAAGTTATCCTTTCATGAAATGCATGTTATTTTCATAACCTACATTGAACCCCGGTCACATTGGCGTGGTCGGAATTTCCAAATGATATCCCTTTGTAAAACCCGAAATGCTCTCAGCGCTCTTATGTAGTGACGTGGGTGTTTGACCCAGAGCATTGTTATTAGCTTTGTTTTCTGAAATCCATATTAAGTCTCCTTCGTTTTGGCATGGTAGAGGCTTGCGTGGAACAGATGAGTAAGGACGAAGAAGAAATCTCCAAGTGACACAACAAGGAACCTGCGGGTAGCTCACAATAGGTGATGGGAGTTTATTATAAAATTTACCGTTTTAACACCATAGCTAGGGTCAAGGAACCTAGCTATGATGATATCTGCCTGTCCCTATTGCATGTTGATTTTTCTTCAAAGAAAATTACGTTTTAACTAATGGGATGCGATATATATATATATATATATATATATATATATATATATATATATATATATATATATATATATATATATATCTGTGTGTGTGCGAAATGCGATTTATTGTTGATGTCGCTATTGAGGATTTTAATTGATATGTGATGATAATGATAATTATGATGATATTGATTTGAGATGACGTTGCTAATAAAGACCATGTCAACATGAATTGTTATTATTGATGAATATGTGAATATGAAATGAGGTTGTTGTTGTTGTTGATAACGTCATTGAGATGAGATGATATTTATGTTGTGAATGACATGGAAATGGAATGTTGATTGATGTTGGAAATGCATTGGCATGTGCATGTTGTGTATGTTCGTGGGGGCACTATGCACTGACCTTCCAGGGTCTTTGGCACTAGCTTTTGGCCACGTTCATGTGTTGGATGTTGTGTATGTTCGTGGGGGGCACTATGCACTGACCTTCCAAGGTCTTTGGCACTAGCTTTTGGCCACGCTCATACGTCGTATGGAGTGTATGTCATGGGGGTAGAGTGCACTGACCTTGTCGGATGGCCCAGACGTGGGTAACTAGCGTGGTTAGAGAATCTAAGCATTTCTGAGGGGATGCTTAGGCGCTTTAATTGGTCCATGGTCTTTGGCACTTACTTTTGGCCATGATCATAGCTCATACGACACAGGAAATAGAGTAACTGTGGCCAAGTGTACTTTGGACTAGGGGGCTGTCACCTGGTAGGGAACACCTTTGGGCTCCCAGGCTGACCACCTATGGGGGGGGCTGTTACGTGCACAACCGGATGTCTCGACAAACTCAGCACAGTTCCCTAAGTGAGAGTGTCGTGTGGACATGCTTAGGCTATTTCCTGAGATTTGGTTGTTGTTCGTACGTACCACATTGCATCTGAGTGTTGAGTCAGGTGCATGCATCATTCTGTGCAGTCTTGATTGGGTCCATGGATGGATGATGAGTAATTTTTGGATGTGGATGATGAATATTTGTTGGATATGAGTGTTGAATAATGATTATTGTGTATGCTTATCATGTTTTCCTATGTTCCTTGCTAATTGTGGTTATTTGGAATTGGTATTGGTTCTTTTTATTATGAACTCACCCTTGCAATTTTGTATCGTGTGGTTGATACCTGTGATGATCATGAACCTTGTTCGTGGGAGCAGAATGACAGTCGTAGGGTGCAGAGAGTAAGATTCTGGTGAGGAGCCGCTGAGCCGACGTGATGACGTTGGCGTTATTTTGGAAGAGAGTTGTGTTTTGTAATCAACTCCTCCATAGTTGGTTTTTAAGTTTTATATTGTTGAGTTAAAGATGTAAAACTGGGATTTTAATTATATCTATGAACAGATTTAATTTTCGTTATGTGTATGACATGTATCGAATTATTTTTTCTATGTAATTATGCATATTTACTTAAGTAATGGCGTGTTGTTGGATGAATTTATGTTGTGACAAAATCACTTCTATTTTCATAAGCAAAAATTATGGGAGTTCTTTTTATAAAAATTGAAATTATCGAATATTAGAGTGTGGATACCATAGTGACGAGGCGGGTCGTTACAGAGGGCCCTTCACCAAAGCAATCCAGAGTCAGAGGCCATTTAGTGAAGATTGATGCTGACAGTCTCAACACATTCCTGGAGACATTTGTGGTATTAGCAGGAAGGATTTGACTACTCTAGCTCAGGTGTGGAGTGTTCTCTCATACTCCAACTTGGCCCTCACATCACATACCTCTGATCTAATAGTGGACAGAGCTAGGTTGATCTATGGCCTAGTCTCTCGCATGGACATGAACATAGAAGCTCTTATTTCTGGCCAAATAACTTCTATAGCCCAGTCTAATGCATCTATACTTGGGTTTCTTGCTCTGATCATCGCACTATGTAGAGCCAGAAGGGTTGTCTCTGACAGCCTTACTTTTGAGCGCTTGAGCCCGGTCATTAACTTGGCCTACATTAGGAAGAACTGTTGGAATCCCGAGGATCAAACAATTTCTATCCGAGGGGCTAGGAGGGCGAGGCCAGCTGAGCTTCCTTCCACTTTTGCAGCTCCTTCTGTCCCAGCTTAAACAGATTCTTAGCGCTTTGAAGCCATGCTTCAGAGCATTCATCAGGGATAGATCATTTTATTACAGAGTTTACAGGTGGTGGCACCTCCAGGATCTATTCCTTCAGTTGAGCAGTTTAGGGAGATGGTAGCCTTGCCCGGGACCCAACCTTCTCTTCACAGGGAAAATAAAGGTCCCACAGCCTAGGTATTGCAACATGTGGAGGATGAGTCATCTGAGGCCACCATCCCAGAGCCATTTGTTATAGGGGAGGAGGCAGGTGAGACAGGTAGCTACTACCACTCCTGAGAGATCTCTTGAGGCCACTTTAGAGCCTCCTACACCAGTGGTGGACCTACCCTCACCTGAGAGTACAGCAGACCCCTCCACTCCTATTCTAGAGATACCAGAGGACCCGACCACACCAGTCTTGGCTATGGACACTTCTCCTTTAGCTACTCAAGTACTTTATCTGACAGATAAGGAGGATGTTCAGACACAAGATACCTAGGACCAATCACAGGAATTCTAAATTCCTGATGATGCTTTTTGCTTTATGGATTATTATTATTATGATTATGGTTTCAGTACAGTATTTCTTTTATGTTTATATACACTACTAGTTTTATTTATGGGTAGTTGGTTTGCTCATTCTGAAGCATATGGAACAGTTTGACTTGATTTTGTTGATACGGCAGTAAAACACTTCTATCTTTTTGTGAAAATTGGTGTATGATTTGGTTTTGAATTGAAAGCATGATTGTGATGGAGTTTGTGTTTCTTTTCATGAGTTTGAGCAAGTGTGTATGTTAGACAAAGAAAGAACAAGAATGAGAACTTGCAATTAGAATTGTTAGTCAATAGACAGATTGATTGTGAAAGAAAAGCTTGAACCAAAACCGGTGAGAGTGTGAACTTAAACTGTGAGTGAACGACTAGCTGTGAGTAATAATCTTTGCATCAATCCCTGAATTTTAGAATGAAATGTATAAATGAGGACATGATGAAGGCCATGATTGTGCATATACAAGCCTTTTGACCAAAAAGCTTACCTTGAATTATAATTGTATCATGTGCACCCTTTGTGAGCTGAATGATTTTGTCAATAATTGAACCCTAAACCTGAATGATTATCTCCAGATACCTTGTTTAGATTCTATGAGAGCATATGATTCAAGGCAAATTTACCCCAAATTTGGGGGAGTGGAACTAATTGGGATGCAAAGAAAGAGATAAAGCATCAGCACACACAACAAATAAGTTGTGTGTTAAAAAAAAGAAAGAAAAAGAAAGCAATCAAAGGAAATGTGTGCTGATGTAATAAGGTCAAAAGCAAATGAAAGTGAAAAGCTAGTGAGCAAACTAATTGTATTAAAAAGATCACTTGGATAAGTCTAGGATTTGTGCTCTCTTAGAATCTAAGCCTTTGAATCCTAGAAAAACCAATGAATTTTTGTTGCCAAGCCTCACTACAAGCCTGGGAAAGTCCTTCTGATTATGTTTATACATTTTTTACTTTATGGCATGAGATGAAGTGCAAAGATTGGACCTCTTGATAGTTGTTATTAATGAATAACTTAAACACTTGTGCGTGAGTGAAATAGTGGTTGTGAGACTGTGGTTTAAGCTACTTTCCTTGATATCTATCTTATGCCTAACTTCATCTAATTGTTCAGGTTACATTTTATTCTTCTCTTTGGATAACTGCATGCCTTATAAAAGACAAGTAATGAGGGCATTTTGCTTCATTCTCTTATCATGCAATCAGTAACTTTTGTTGCATAGTGTACATAGTCACTGCATACACCTTTATTTGCTTGAGGACAAGCAAAACTATAAATTTGGGGGAGTTGTTAGTCGGTGAATATGACTAACTTTTGTGTATAAAACTTGTGTAAATTGTATCAAACTCCTCCAATTTTGTAGTGTTGTAATTACCTTTTGTTAAAGATAGGTAATAAATACGTAGTACTTCCATTTTGTGTATTTAATAATCATTTTCTCTCAATTTCAGGATAATTAGGCAAGTTTTGAAGTGTTGATTTTCACCCTCTCGCTAAGCCAATATACTGGCTTAGCGAGCTATCTGCTGACCGCAACAATCCTCAGCTAAGCGCAAGGAAGAATCTGGAAGAAGGGCCATCCCGCTAAGCGCACCGCTTTGGTCCACCCGCTGAGTGACAAAAGCTGCGCTAAGCTGAAATTCACTAATGCGTGCTAAGCGGTTCAAAATTGTGGTAAGTGCACGAGCACGAACAAAGCCACCTATTTAAGCTAGAAATCTGATTTTGAAGGGGAGTTTGGCCTTTTCTTGAAGCTTCTGCATGTCTAGAGAGTTCTAGAGCGAGAAAGGTCCAAGTTCCAGAGAGTTTGAGAGATTTTGTTGTGTGAAGATCTGCAAAGACCAGAGCTTGAAGAGGAAGCCATCCTTAGAGCTTGAGATGAGTTTGTGAGTGATTGTGAGGTCCTAGAGGTGGAGGAGACATCTCCACTACTTGTATTTCTGCAATCTTTCATCTTTCTCTTCTCTTTGTTGTAAAGGAAGCTTCCCAGTTATGGAAAGCTAAATCCTCTGTTGGATCTTCCTTGTAGGTACTTGATGTAAATATCTTTTTTTTTATCTATTTAATGATGTTTTGTGTGTTCACTGTGCTATTAGAACTTCATTCTACCATGCTTTTGCCTTGATCATGTAGATGCATGTGTTTTTAGGATCATTCAACAGTGGAAACTAGTCTGATTCTTAGAACTTGATAGGACAGGGCTAGTTTATCGTATTTTCATGAGGAATCAGGGTACGGTGACCTAGTTGTTGTATGTTTGTCTTAATACGATCCTGGCCAAGTTTAATCCAACAAGAGGAATCTATGGACAATGCTTGATCAGGATTAGGCTAGACTATCATGAGGAATCGGGGTTTATCATTTCAGGAAACACCATAGAACGCATGAGCATTGTTAAGTAGAGAATATCCCTCTAACATCAGGCACCTATTAGGAAGACCAATGTGTCGTCTACTTGTCTTTACACATCATTACTCACGTGATTTTCCCTTTTAATAGTTAGTTTACACACCTGTTCATAGTAAACACATCTTTGTTCACACTAGACACCTATTCACTGAAATAGCTTTACCAAGTAGCACAAGTTCCCTGAGAGTTCGATACTCGGTTCTTAGCGTTGTATACTACTTGTGCGATCCAGTGCACTTGCTGGAAGCGAACAACTGTCATACCCTAATTTCATCTGGGGACCTTCATTTGCTAACATTTTGATTCTTGCTAGCTGAATTGAGCTGCTTAACACCAATTGTCGCGCAATTCGTCAGGCTTTTCAATGTTTCAGAAAAGGATGCGAAAAATAGTCAAAAGGGAGGGCAAAAGGGTCATTTTCACACTTTTTCAGACCCATGGCTTGCCCAGGCTAGCCTCTGGCTCGCCTAGGCCACCAAAATAACTTCATGGTGAAGTAACCAGCTCACCTAGGCGAGCAAGGTTGCTTCAGAATAAAGTAACAACTCGCCTAGGTGAGCTACCTTCATCCCAAATGCCTTGTTTTACTATAAATAGGCATGAAGGGAGGCTGAGAGAGAGGTTCCAAGGTCCAGAGGTTCATAATTGAGAAGAAAGAAGAGAAAAGAAGAAGAAAGAAGAGAAAAAGAAGCTAAAACGCCGCCAAATCATGACTGCAATCGATTTCTACATCGTTCTTCGGTTGTTCTTCAATCGTTCTTCGATCGTTCTTCGTTCTTCGTCCAGTTAGTTTTTATTTTTAAGTTTTGAATTCACTTTATGGGCCCTTAGGGGTCCTTTTTATTGTTTTGTGCATCTTCATCTTCTTCTCCTATCATCGGTTATCGCTATTCTTTTGTAAAGTTTTAACCGATCGTTAGTACCACAACTTATCTTTAAGGGATTGAAGATTAATAAATAAAAAACCAAAACAAAACCAACTCATAAACTTCTTCATTTCATCAAAAATCAAGAGATCGTTTCAAGGTCCAAAGCCTTAACGATTCTCTTTGCTTCTCAAACTTGAGAAGATCGTTTCAAGGTCCAACGCCTTAATGATTCTCTCCGTTTTTCAAAAGTTTAAAACATCATTTTGAGGTCCAATGCCTTAAACAAATTATGTTCGCAATTAAAATCAATCTTTCAAAAAAGATAAAATCAATGTAACACACAAAATTCCAAACTTAAAGAACTACGTAGGTCTGATTTTCTCATCGCGCCCGAGGATACGTAGGAGCAAGGGAAACACCCTAGTCGACCCCAAAAAATAAAAATAAAAAACATAAAAAAAGGGAAAATACATAAAAACATAAAAAGGGAAAATACATAATTTTGAAGTCATGTCTTGCACGTTCGATTAACGGTTGCCGTCCCTTGTGATGGGCGCGTGGGGTGCTAATACCTTCCCCGTGCATAAACAACTCCCAAACCCTTATTTTCAAAATACTCAGACCTTTGTCCTTTTTGATTTTTCTAACTGTCATACCCTAATTTCGTCCGGGGACCTTTGCTTGATGACATGCGACTTTTCTTTGGTCCTTGTGAGGTGCTTGGCACCCATCATTAGGCAATTTGTGAAATTCCAGGACATGCCGGAAAACCAAAAAAATATTGATGCACAATCCGTAAGTTTCCGTGACACACCGGAAATCAAATGGAAGCATCGTTGCATAATTAAGTGAGGTTCCGTAACATTCCGTAAGTCAAAAAGGGGATGATTATGTAATCCGCAAGGTTCCGTAACATTACGGAAAGAAAACAAGTATCGTTAAAGTATATAAACTTTCCAAAAACTTCCCAAAGTTTTTTATAGGACATGCTACTTCTTCTCTTAGTTTTTAACTACAAAGGATTCACCTGTCTTACTGGCCTAATTCGTACTCTCTTCAAGAATCTGGATTTTCTTTTTTAGATCTTCATTTAATTTCTTCACCTTAGTGCTTTAAAAACAAATGATTTATATTTTTTAAGTCTAGACAATCCATTGTCACAACAGGATGATTCATCCTTGGCTATGATTTTGATGATTACAACGATATAAAGTGTTGATGGACTAATGAGTTATTTTTAAGTGAATAGGACTAACTACATATGAGCACACTTGGAATTATTTCATATCCTACAACTCTTACAAGTATGTGTTCATCCATAAGGGAACTTGTTTTATTAAGAGTAAAATCCAACATCCAAGAGGATGTTATAAACTGGCGTCAACTCCTTGCAAAACTAGTGTTTATACATTGTGATCTTTTTATATGCATCCAATGGACTTATTCACTCACACAAACTATTTTATATTAAATATAAGTGGCATCCAATGTTGTATTGAATTCACGTCAGCTACAAAGGGAAGTGCAAAAACTCAACTTTTGCAAATTTGTTTTTTCCTTTCTTATTTTTAATTGATAACATTTGAATTTCAAGTATGAAAGGATAAAATGGAAGGGAATAGAAGAATTCAGAAAGAATTTTCCTCCTTCAAAGATCATTTTCGCTGAAGAGGAAGTGATCGAGGTCGTACCCGAATCAAATAAACATTAAAAATGCAGTATCTAGGAAGTGATCCTAGGTCGTCTCCCAACAAGCAATGGTCAACCAAACGTTCATAACAGATAGTAATAAAACTGTAACGAATTAGGGGGGTTGTTTGTTTTTGTAAATTAAACAGCAAGCAAATTTGAATTAGAAAATAACAAAATTAAAACATGTTGTTTCCCCTTGATTCACAAGCAAGTTTCTTATCCTAGGTTACGAGAATTTATCCTTAATCAGTTCAACCACTTAATCCAACCCTAAATTAAATTACTAAGCGAAATTTAACATAGGTTGTCATTATGTGATTAAGCAATACATACACCAATTAATCATGAATGAAACTGATCATTAGGCATGAACATAAATTAAGCGCAAAGACAATTAATCAAGCACTAAGCATGCATGGATTAATAGCAACAAATATAGAGTAATTGGTGAAGAGGAAAAACTAATCAGAATTCAATAGTAATAACAAAACCTCAAAGAGAGCTGTGCTTGATCCTCAAGAGTAAACAACGCTGGAGACTTAGCCTTCCATTAATCAGTAGAAAACAAAATTGCAGATTGAAGCAGAAAATGAAATCGCAGATTGAAACAAAAAACGAATTTTATTGCTACATGAATAGTACACATGAACATTAAAAATTGGAATTGCAAAACATAAAATTATTCTCCTCTCCAAACAAAAAAAACTCCCTAAAACTAAAACCTTGGTGTTGTTATATAGGTCTCAGCCCCAAAGCTTACAAATTTGTTTTAAGTCCAAGCCCATAAATAAAATAAAATCTGGACAAGATAAGATAAGATTTGATAAAATAAAATCTAGATAAGATAAGATAAGATTGGAGGAAATAATATCTAGATGAGATAAAATCTGGATAAGATAAGATTTGATAAAATAAAATTGTCTGCTCTCTTCAAGTCCAAGCCGAATTCTGGATTCAAGCCCAATTGCTTATAATTCTCCTGAAATTAAATTAAAAACACAAAATTAGTCTAGTAGGCCCAAATGATAAAACTGCATAATTAATTTGACAATTAAGGCTAATCAGTAATTAAAATGGTGACAAAAAGGGTTAAGAAATAAGAGAAAATGATGACACATCAAGAAGGAGCACATGTTTTTGTCTATATTTTATTCCTTCTCTCTCCATAAGAGCATGACATGTTGCACTAACTCCAGTTATGAGAAAACACTCATATCAACACAAGTGCATATCCCATAACAAATATTTTCACTGAAGTCTATAAAGGCGACTCAAGGTCTACTATTGAAGAAAAATGAAAACAAAGAAATACGAAGAGAAAAATAAGCAACAACATTTGAAGTGAGAATCAGTCAAGTCATTGAACGATACATAAGAGTGCTTGATTAGTTCATCCTTTTCCAAGCAAAGGTTTTCATTGTATTCGAGCTTAAGTGTTTATCCACTATATTGAGTGATTTGAATCTGTGTATTCATCTGAACTTATTTGTTTGAGAAAGCTAGGAATGACTTAGTGTTAAACAATACTTGTTGTCTTAGATTCATGGCGAGTTTAAGGGTGATGCAATCCTACCCCCCAAGGGCATTGAATAGAAGACTCCAAGAAGATTGGGCCAGAGATGCAAGAGAAGGCCCTAGGGTTCTCATAAGCCTTAGGGTAGATTTCAGGCCCATGGACTAAGTATGAGCCTACTTATCTTTGTACATATTAGATTAAGGTTTCATTATTTTTGGGCCTTGTATTTAGGGCTTCATAGTGAAGGGAGGGTACCGTGGTAATGTAGGATTTTCCAGCTCTTGTATTTTAGGGCACCTAGACTAGCTTTTGTATTAGGGGTAGTTTTGTAATTTCACATGCATTAAGTGCACTATTTAATGTGTGTGTGTTGGGAAATAAATTTAATTGAATTGGGAGAAGCCCAATCCAATTAAATTTTGGACCATCTTAAGGGGGAGGTGAGCATTTGCTTGCTACACCCCATTGCCATATCATATAGTCACACTTTGTGCATGCCCTTCATGCTTTACATGCCTCATGACACCTAAGCACACTTAGTGGAGAATCTTGGACCTGATCTTGGATTAGTGGGCTGAACCATAGCTAAAATTCACTAATCATAATTAGTGAAATTTTGGCTCCAAATTTGGCTCCACAAATTCAATTTCAAATTCAAGTGAAATTTGAATAGAAATTCAAATTTCCCTCCAATTTTGTGTGACACTTATGCTATAAATAGAGGCCTTGTGTGTGCATTTTTTTCAAATTTGATCATTTGAGAATTACACTTCAAAGTTTAGCCTCATTTGAGGCATAAAATTTTGTGCTCCTTCTCTCCTTCTCCCTCCACTCATCTTCTCATACCTTCAAGCTCTTATCCATGGCTTCCTATAGTGGTGAGTTTGTTCTTGACTCATCTTCTCCTTGAAGTGGCATCTCCAATCACCTTTCCTCCTTCTCCAGTCTGCTTCTATTGATCTTCAAGAAGCAAAGGACTCCATTGATGAAGAAGATCCAAGGCCCACAAGCTCCACATGGAGCTACATCATGTGGTATCAAGAGCATCTTCATCTAGATGATGTTCTTTTGCTTCCTCTATCTTTTTGTTCAGTCAATTCCCTTTAATTCCTTGTTCTTCATCTTCTTCTCCATGTATCTCCTCCATTGTCTTGTGGTTTGGTGTTGTTTAGAGTAGATTCAAGAAAATAAACCGATTAAATCTTAGATCTACACTTGTTCTTGCATTTCTATGGTTCAAATTTTATAGATCTACTCTTGAATCATGTTTTTGTGTTGATTTTAGGTTCTATAATTTTTCAGTCATAATATTCTTGTGCTGAACCTTTAGATTTAAATTTTCTTCCAAAATATTGATTAGAAAAAAAAAACACAAAAATCTAAGTGTAAATCACTTAATCCATGTTGTCTTAGAGTCATGTTTAGTCATAATAATTGTCACATTAAGTTCTAAGTTTGTGTTGAATTTTGATTTTGGTTGATTGAATTCTAGATCCATTTGTTCATGTATTATTGTCATTCTTAGCCTATCTTTTGAATTTTGAGTCTAATTCATGCATGTTATTTAGTTCATAACATGTTCTAAATCAATTCCTAGAAGTAGTCTTGTTGTTGAACATTTTTTTTTAAGTTTCCTACATGATGCCTATAAAGAAGTTGAGTTGTAGTGCTGAGTTGTGGCTGGATTTGTGAATCAAAATATGTCTTAAGCTCTCTTGAATTGTGTTATTCAAGACAATTGAGCTTAAGCAAACACAAATTGTAACTATCCAAGCCTTAAGCAACATAAACACTACTCTTGATTTCTAGGTTGAAATTGTTGGTATTGGCAGCTTGAACATACAAACTTGTAAAAATTACTAGGAATTGGTCACTATGAATTTTGAGCTGAAATATTTACTGAATTTTCTATACCTCTGGACCAAAATTAGAAAAAAATAACCAAGTGATTTGGATAAATGGAAAAAATAAGAAAAATCATACATGTTGGCAGGAAAATCAGTGTCCAGAAAAAAAAAGTGAAAGGGAAGTGTGGTTATTTTTTGCCTCAAAAGTTGTTCTATAATTGGTGTCTATTTTATACCAATCTTAGTTATGAAATTTCAATTGAAAAGTAGTGTGAAAATAAGTTCCAAAACTACAGCTTTCTTGAGTTGTATTTTTTATGGTTTTTCTACTATACTCCAGAGCCATTCTAGGTTTCTCTTTGAGTCCTAGTTTGCTTTTATGTGTTTTTCATTACTTTAATTGTTGAATAATCATTGAAAATTTTTCTTGTTAAAACTCTATTAGTTTAGCTTTCATTTCATTTTTTTGGTCTTTGTTTATTGCTTGTCTCTTTGTTTCCTTGTTTGTAAGTTGCCATATAGGGAATTGGAAAGGAGGATTGGTCCCATCCCTTGAAGAATTTAAGACAAGAAGCAAGGGGCCAACCACCTTAAGAGCTATTGGACTAAGAAGCACTCCAAATTGAGTGAATCACCAAAGAGAGAACAACCACCAAAATTGAGGACCATTTTGTAATTTTGTAATTTGCAATTTACTTACCTTCATTGCTTTCAAGTTTTGTAACAAAAAGGCCTTTCATTGGAAATGTGTTGGGAGCCTCCAATAGGTTACCAAACTTCCATTTGTGTGTAATAATTTTAGCCAATTTTCCCTTAGGATAGTGAGTGTTTTGTTGGGAATCTTAAATGTGGTCATCCAAACACTCCTAGGATCCGCCTAGTTTACATTTCTTGCATTTTAATTTCTTGCTTACTTTCATAGCTTATTTTCTTTACTAGTCACACCTACTTTATCTTGTAATTACATGATACTTTCTTCTTGCTTATCACGCTTATCTTGAGTTATTTTGAACCCTAGCTTTTACCTTTTACAGACCCCCAACAAGAAAGAACCACAACTTAGGAACCAACATGAGTCATCATTCATCTAGTGTTAATGGTGAGGGTACTAGTCATAAGGATCCTCTATCTAGAATCTTAGATGAGTTAAGTTCCCTCAAGTTATGGAAAGAAAAACTAGAAAGAAAAGAAAAAGGAAAAGAGAGGGTAGAAATAAATCAAGATGAGAGAGAACAAATAAGAGAGAAAGAAAGAATAAAAATAATGAAAGAAATGAAAAGAGAAAAACATGCCTCCTATAGTAGTCATGACTCTTGCAAGAGCGACTATTATAGAGGGCGCCATAGTTCATATACTAAACATCATTCCCAAAGAAGAGAAAAGGATGGAAGGCCTCAAGAGGTTAACATTAGCCTCCCATATTTCCATGGAAAACATAATGTTGAGGCCTACATAGATTGGGAAATGAAGGTTGAACAACTCTTTGCTTGCCATCATATTAGCGAAGAGAGAAAAGTTCCATTGGCTACCCTTAGCTTTCAAGGGTATGCCCTCTATTGGTGGACTTCCCTTGTTAGGGAACGAAGGATTCATGGGGATCCTCCAGTAGAATATTAGAATGATCTTAAGATTGCCCTTAGGAAGAGGCACATTTCCTCCTTCTATGAAAGGGAGCTTATGGACAAGCTCCAAAGACTTGGACAAGGGAGTATGATTGTTGAAGATTATAGACAAAAAATGGAACTACTTCTTTTAAGAGCTGGACTTAGGGAAGAGGAAAGGACAAGCATAGCTAGGTTCCTTAGTGGGCTTAATATGAAAGTAAGGGACAAGGTTGAACTCCTTCCATATAGGAACCTAGATGAGCTAGTCCAACTTTGTATAAGAGTGGAGTAACAACTTAAAAGAAAACCTTCTTCAAAATCTTATGGCTTTCACTCTTATCCAAGGAAGGACCAAGCCCAAGGAATTTTGGGGGCTGCACCTTCAAAACCCAAGGAAGATAAGGGTAAGACCATAGAGAAATCCACCCCCTAAGACTAGTTCCCAAGAAAGGACTAGCAACATTAAATTCTTCAAATGTCTTGGGAGAGGTCACATTGCCTCTCAATGCCCCACAAAGAAATCCATGATCATGAGGGGTCAAGACATTTATAGTAGTCAAGAGGAGACTACTTCTTGCCCTTCCTCTAGTGGAAGTGAAGATGAAGTAAGGGGTGAAGAGTCTAGTGAGGAAGTCTACCCCCATGAAGAAGGTGACCTCTTAATGGTTAGAAGGCTCCTTGGAGGTCAATCTTGTGATCTATCGCAATCCCAAAGAGATAACATCTTTCATACAAGATGCAAAATATTAGATAAAACTTGTTCTCTCATTGTGGATAGTGGATCTTGTTGCAATTGTTGTAGCAAAAGATTAGTTTCCAAGTTGAACCTCACTATCATTCCCCACCCAAAACCTTATAAACTTCAATGGCTCAATGAGCAAGGGGAAATGATAGTTAACCAACAAGTGAAGGTACCTTTCTCTATTGGGACATATAAGGATGAAATTAATTGTGATATAGTTCCCATGGAGGCAGGGCATATTCTTTTAGGAAGGCCATGGCAATTTGATAGGAAGATCATTTACAATGGCCTAACTAATGAGATTACCCTCACCCATCTTGGCACTAAATTTATGTTGCATCCTCAAACACCTTCACAGGTGGCCAAAGATCAACTAATTATGAAAGATAAGAGGGATGAGGAAGAAAAACTAGAAAAACAAAAGAAAAAGAAGGATAGTAAGGCCTTGTTTTCAAAGGCCAAGGGGGAGGAAAAAGAGGAAAAGGATTCCTCCAAGAAGATTGTTAAGAAGGAAAATCATTTTGCAAAAAAAGGTGATATCAAAAGAGCACTCCTTCTTAAACAATCTTTCTACCTTCTCCTATTAAGGGAAACATCCCTTAGCATTGTCATACCTCTTGAGCTTGAGATTATTCCTCAAGTAAAGGAGTTGTTGGATGAGGGTTTGGTTCGTAAGAGCTTAACTCCTTGTGCTTTGTTGGTGCCCAAAATAGGTATTATGAGGCACCGAATCCCTATGATAGGTGGTATGATGAATGTGTTGAATGGTGCAACCCTCTTTTGTAAAATCACCCATGCATACAACATCTTCATGATTCATATACATAGGGACTCATTAGGTAGGTTTGTTCTTGTTTTTAGTTTCAATAAAAACTTAGGTGCTCATATGGAACACCTTAGGTTTGTCGTACTTTTTTGTAGGAATAATTAACATGAAAATACAGAAGAAGGTATGTTTGATTACATTACCTTCCTTAATTTTTTAAATAGTGATCAAGGGGTTCCCATGAACCCTAAGAGAATAAAAGTCATTCCTGAGTGGCCCACTCCACCAAGTATAAGGAAAATTTGGGGCTTCCATGACTTAACACACTTTTACAAAAGGTTTGTCCCATATTTTTTTATACTTGTAGCACCACTCATTGAGTTGGTGAGGAACCATGTTCCCTCATGCGAAGATGCCCAGGAAATGGGTTTTTAGACCTTACCTTACTCCAACACCACTAATATATATGTTTTTATTCTTTTTACAGGTGTTGAGGGAAGAAGCCCAGAGTTTCAAGAACCTCTGGATTTGAGGTCAAATCCTTTTCAAGGGGGAGGGAATGATGCAATCCTACCCCCCAAGGGCATTGGATAGAAGACTCCAAGAAGATTGGGCTAAAGATGCAAGAGAAGGCCCTAGGGTTCTCATAAGCCTTAGGGTAGATTTCGTGCCCATAGGCTAAATATGAGCCCACTTATCTTTGTACATATTAGATTAAGGTTTCATTATTTTTTAGCCTTGTATTTAGGGTTTCATAGTGTAGGGAGGGTACCCTAGTAATGTAGGATTTTTCAGCCCTTGTATTTTAGGGCACCTAGACTTGTTTTTGTATTATGGGTAATTTTGTAATTTCACATGTATTAAGTGCACTACTTGATGTGTGTGTGTTGGGAGATAAATTTAATTGAATTGGGAGAAGCCCAATCCAATTAAATTTTGGACCATCTTAAGGGGGAGGTGAGCATTTGCTTGCTACACCCTATTGCCACATCATATAGTCACACTTTGTACATGCCCTTCATGCATTACATGTTCATGACACCTAAGCACACTTAGTGGAGAGAATCTTGGACTTGATCTTGGATTAGTGGGCTGAACCATAGTTAAAATTCACTAATCATAATTAGTGAAATTTTGGCTCCAAATTTGGCTCCACAAATTCAAGTGAAATTTAAATAGAAATTTAAATTTTCCTTCAATTTTGTGTGACACTTAGGCTATAAATAGAGGCCTTGTGTGTGCATTTTTTTCAACTTTAACCATTTGAGAATTACACTTCAAAGTTCAAACCTCATTTGAGGTATAAAATTTCGTGCTCCTTCTCCCTCCACTCATCTTCTCCTACCTTTAAGCTCTTATCCATGGCTTCCTATGGCAGTGAGCTTGTTCTTGACTCATCTTCTCCTTGAAGTGACGTCTCCAATCACCTTTCCTCCTTCTCCATTCTGCTGCCATTGATCTTCAAGAAGCAAAGGACTCCATTGATGAAGAAGATTCAAGGCCTACAAGCTCCACATGGAGCTACATCAAAGGGTGTGTCAAAAGTGGCCTAAAGAATACTATTGTAGCCAAGAGTGGTGGAACAAAATACTTGTTTGTAATCAAGCTTTGATTATGGAACACTTCATAGGTTTGTGAAGGAAACTAGATGTAGCTTTATTTAAGTGAACCAATATAGACATTAAGTGTTTCTACTTCTCTCTTAAGCTATTTGACTAGTATTCTCTAAAGCATATTCTTAACACACTTAGTCATTGTTAGTGTAATGCCCTAAAATTTTGCTAACTATAAATCAATGTTTAAATGTATTTATCGTGATATTTGATTATATGACTAACTTCGATGAGTTGAGGAATGGTGTGAACTAGTCATGTGTGATTTAATTGATGTGGATGTTGAGTTATGTGGGGTTTTATTGAACTAAGTTAAAATTATAAGATTTCAAATTTTACCTAAACCTATTTCGGTAAAATTGTGATCCTGGATTTGTTAACCGTTGGATCGTGTTCAAATTTGGACTATAGGTTCCTAACCCATGTCCCCACAGTTTTATTATTGGGATTTGAAAAATAACAATTGTGACCTCTCGCTTAGCGCGAGAAGCATTATTCTAACCCAAGAAGGAATTACGTTAAGCGTGAAAAGTTGCATTTAGCACGAAAAGTTGACTCTCATTTAGCGAGATTCCCGCTTAGCGAGATGAGCTCGCTAAGCGAGATCTATAGATTATAAATATGTTCTTCAGCATGCAAAACACGAATTTTCACACTTTTTCTCTCCAAACGCCCACCCACGACCACTGGTGGCCACCACAAGTCATCGTTGCTTGCCGCCGAACACCCATATTCAGAGGAACATTTTAATCAGAGAATAATCCCTCAATCCTTTCTTTCATAACTTCTCTGAGGTAATCTTGGTGTAGCTCTGTGTAGAGCTTGTAGGCCTTGGATCTTCTTCATCAATGGAGTCCTTTGCTTCTTGAAGATAAATGGCAGCGAAATGGAGAAGGAGGAAAGGTTATTGGAGACGCCACTTCAAGGAGAAGATGAGTCAAGAACAAGTTCACCACCATAAGAGGCCATGGATAAGAGCTTGAAGGTAGGAGAAGATGAATGGAGGGAGAGGGAGAGGGAGAGAGGGGGCACGAATTTTAGGCCTCAAATGAGGTCTAAACTATGAAATTTAATTTCTCAAATGATCAAAGTTGAAAAAATGCACACACATGGCCTCTATTTATAGCCTAAGTGTCACACAAAATTGGAGGGAAATTTGAATTTCTATTCAAATTTCACTTGAATTTGAATTTGAATTTGTGGAGCCAAATTTGGAGCCAAAATTTTAGTAATTATCATTATGTAGGCACAAGGGTGTGGCCGAACCAGTATAAATCTGAGTCTGCAATCTTTCTTCCCTTAAACTCTTTTATTGTTTATTGCTTATTGCTTATTGTTTCTATTCAGTAAGATTAATTTGCATAATTATTTAGGAGTTCATTTTGAAAGAAATCTTGGGATTTGGATTAAATTCAAAATAGAACTTTTAATTAAGAAAAAAGATTGTGATATCTTAATTCAAACCCCCCCCCCCCCCCCCCCCCGCTTCTTAAGATATCTGAGGCCACTTGTCTAACAAGTGGTATCAGAGCTTCATTCTTGTATAAAGTTTAGAAGCTTCAAGAATAATGGCCTCAGCAAACTTCTTATTCCCAGAAGGAAATTCAATAAATAGGCCTCCAATTTTTAATGGAAAGGGTTACCACTACTGGAAAACCCGAATGCAAATTTTCATTGAGGCAATAGACTTAAACATTTGGGAAGCCATAGAAGTTGGACCTTATGTACCCACCATGGTGGCTGGAAATGCAACAATAGAGAAACCTAGAGAAGAGTGGACTGAAGATGAAAGAAGATTAGTGCAGTACAATTTAAAGGCTAAAAACATCATTACTTCTACCCTAGGAATGGATGAATATTTTAGGGTTTCAAATTGTAAGAGTGCTAAGGATATGTGGGACACTCTACAAGTTACACATGAGGGAACAACTGATGTCAAACGATCTAGGATAAATACTTTAACTCATGAGTATGAATTATTTAGGATGAAGACAAATGAAAGTATACAAGACATGCAGAAAAGATTCGCACATATAGTTAATCATCTTGCATCATTAGGAAGAATTTTTCCAAACGGGGATCTCATAAATAAAGTGTTAAGATGTCTAAGTAGAGAGTGGCAACCAAAAGTAACAGCCATCACAGAATCTAGAGATTTGTCTATTATGTCTCTTGCTACACTATTTGGAAAATTACAGGAAAATGAGATTGAGTTGCAAAGACTAAATCAACATGAAGAAAATGATAAGAAGAAGAAGGGAATTGCTCTTAAAGCCTCATCTTCAATCCAAGAGGAAAGTGACATAGAAGATTCAATTGACTTAGATGAAGATGAAGATCTTAGCCTCTTTGTCAAAAGATTCAACAAATTTATTAGAATGAGAGGAAATCAAAGAAGACAAAACTTCAAACATAAAAGAAGGACTGAAAAGTCATTTCAAATCCCAAAATGCTTTGAGTGCAATCAACCCGGACATATGAGGGCTGATTGTCCAATATTTAAGAAAAAGATACAGAAGTCTGAAAAAAAGACTATTGGAGATAAGAAGGCAAAGAAGGCCTATATCACATGGGATGATAATAACTTAGAAACGTCTGATGATTCTGAAAAAGAAATGATTAATCTATGTCTAATGGGCAAAAATTATGAAAGTGACGAAGAGGTAACATCTTCTAACAAATCTATTTCTTTTGATGAATTACAAGATGCATTTGCTGAATTACATAGTGAATCAATTAAACTATCAAAACTTGTTTCTTCATCTAAGAAAACAATTTCAGATTTAGAGAAAGAAATTTCAAAATTAAACAAAGAAATAGATATTCTTAAAACTGAAGTTCCAATCTCTAAATCTAGTGATAAAGTTCATGTTTCTACTATGACTAATGAAAAAGTAAATTCATGTAAATGTTGTAGCAAATATGTAGAAGAAATTAAAAATTTGAAAAACTCACTTGCAAAATTTTCTATTGGCAAGAATAACCTAGATGTCATATTAGGAAATCAAAGATGTATTCTTGATAAAGCAGGAATTCGATACAAACCAGAAAAACAACAAAAGTTTTGCAAAAGTTTCTTTTCTTCCTCACAAAAATATAATTCTCCTTTCATTACATCTTTTTGTTGTGGAAGAAAATGGCATGGCACATCTACATGTTATTTTAAGAAAAATTGCAACAATATCAAAATGATATGGGTCCCAAAAGGATCTTTAGTTAACACTAACACAAAAGGACCCAATAAAGTTTGGGTACCTAAGTCACAAACTTGATCATGTAGGTATCCTTGAAGAAAAAATGGTACATAGATAGCGGTTGTTCAAAACATATGACGGGAGATTCATCAAAGTTCACACATATCTCTACCAAGAAAAGCAGGCATGTAACTTATGGTGACAACAACAAAGGTAGAATTCTTGGAGTTGGAAAAATAGGTACGAATTCTTCAAACTCCATTGAAAATGTTCTACTTGTTGAAGGCCTTAAGCATAGCTTGCTTAGTGTTAGTCAATTATGTGATAAAGGCTATCTAGTATCATTTAATTCTCAAAAATGTCTCATTCAATATAAACATGATACTAATATAAAGCATATAGGGTATAGAGTCAACAATGTTTATATGATAGACTTAAGCCAAAAACTAGATAATAATAAATGCTTTCTTAGCAAAGATGATGATTCATGGCTATGGCATAAACGTATTGCTCACATAAACATGGAACACTTAAATAAATTAATTTCAAAAGATTTAGTTGTTGGTTTGCCTAAATTGAAATTTGAAAAAGATATATTTTGTGATGCATGTCAAAAGGGAAAACAAACTAGAGTTTCTTTCAAATCCAAAAACATTGTTTCTACTACTCAACCATTACAATTGTTACACATAGATTTGTTTGGTCCCTCTAGAATTATGAGTTTTGGTGGAAGCTATTATGCACTTGTCATTGTTGATGATTATTCTAGATATACTTGGACACTATTTATCACTCATAAGAATGATGCATTTCAAGCATTTAAGAAACTTGCAAAAGTTATTCAAAATAAGAAAAATCTCAAAATTATTTCTATTAGAAGTGATCATGGGGGAGAGTTTGAAAATAAAGAATTTGATCTATTTTGTGAAAAGCATAGCATTGAACATAACTTTTCTGCACCTAGAACCCCTCAACAAAATGGATTTATTGAAAGGAAAAATAGGTCTTTGGAAGAAATTGCAAGAACCTTATTAAATGATACTCCTCTTTCGAAATATTTTTGGGTTGAAGCCGTTAATACTGCATGCTATATCATGAATAGGGCTTTAATAAGACCCATTTTAAAGAAAACTCCATATGAACTATTCAATGGTAGAAAACCAAACATATCACATCTTCATGTTTTTGGTTGTAAATTTTTTGTATTAAACAATGGAAAACAAAAATTTAGGAAAGTTTGATGCTAAGTCAGATGAAGGAATTTTCCTTGGATATTCTTTGAATAGTAAGGCCTATAGAATATATAATAAGAGAACAATGACAATTAAAGATTTATGCAATAATATGGCTTTTGTGTCTATGATTGAACCTAAAAATATAAATGAAGCCATAATAGATGATCATTGGATAGTTGCTATGCAAGAAGAACTAAATCAGTTTGAGAGAAACAATGTGTGGGAACTAGTAGAGAAACCTGAAAACTACCCCATCATAGGAACAAAATGGGTATTTAGGCATAAGTTAGATGAACATGGCATAATCATTAGGAATAAGGCTAGATTAGTTGCAAAAGGATATAATCAAGAAGAGGGTATAGATTATGAAGAAACATATGCTCCAGTTGCAAGATTAGAAGCCATTAGAATGCTTTTAGCTTATGCATCCATAATGAATTTTAAGCTTTATCAAATGGATGTTAAAAGTACTTTTCTAAATGGCTTAATTCAAGAAGAAGTATATGTTGAACAACCCCTAGGTTTTGAAATGTCAGATAAGCCAAATCATGTTTATAGATTGAAAAAGGCTTTATATGGTTTGAAACAAGCCCCTAGGGCATGGTATGAGCATCTGAGTAAGTTCCTTTTAGAAAAGGATTTCTCTAGAGGAAAAGTAGATACTACTCTTTTCATAAAGAGAAAATCACATGATATTTTATTGGTTCAAATTTATGTTGATGATATTATTTTTGGATCTACTAATGAATTTTTGTGCAAGGAATTCTCTCATAACATGCAAAGTGAATTTGAAATGTCAATGATGGGAGAACTTAATTTCTTTCTTGGATTACAAATTAAACAAACCAAGGATGGAATTTTGGTCAATCAATCCAAGTACTGCAAAGAGTTAATTCACAGATTCGACATGGAAAATGCTAAGCACAAGGCTATACCAATGAGCACTGCTTGTTATTTAGATAAAGATGAAACCGGTCAGTCAATAGATGTTAAGCAATATTGAGGTATGATCGGATCCCTTCTTTATTTATCTGCTAGCAGACCTGATATAATATTTAGTGTGTGTATGTGTGCTAGATTTCAATCAAATCCCAAACAATCACATCTTAGTGCCATTAAAAGAATCATAAGATATTTGGTAGGTATTATGAATATAGGTTTATGGTATCCTAGGAATTCCATATGCACCTTAATAGGATACTCTGATTCAGACTTTGCCGATTCTAAAACAGATAGAAAGAGCACAAGTGGAACTTGTCAATTCCTTGGATATGCTCTAGTCTTTTGGCATAGTAAGAAACAAAACAGTGTTGCTTTATCCACTGCAGAAGCGGAATATATTTTTAACGGAAGTTGTTGAGCACAAATTTTATGGATGAAGCAACAACTCTCTGATTATGGAATATTTCTTGACCATATACCTATTAGGTGTGATAATACAAGTGCAATCAATCTCTCCAAAAATCCAGTTCAACACTCTAGAACCAAACATATAGAAATTAGGCATCATTTTCTAAGAGATCATGTTCTAAAGGGAGATTGTATGCTAGAATTTGTTGATGTTGGACCTTGTGGCCTCAATAACTTACGAAGGGGTGAATTAATTTTCCACTAACAAACTTTTAACCCCCTTATAAAAGAGATAGGCTCATAATGCAGAAGAAGCAGCAATCAATTCTTTAAACATGCAAGACACAATTGATTGCAACAAAATAAATAAGATAAGGGAAGAGAGAATGCAAACACAGTTTTATACTGGTTCGGCAAATTTTGTGCCTACGTCCAGTACTCAAGCAACCCGCTTGAGATTTTACACTCCCTTTGTAAAAATCTGTTTACAAAGTCTAAACCACACAGGGACAACCCTTCCCTTGTGTTCAGGAATCCTTTACAACTTAAGAAACCCTCGGTCCCTTAAACAATCTCTTTGAATGAGAAGAAAGAAAGAAGAATTCTCTCTTGAAGAGAAGGATATTACAATTGATGTCCATGGATGAACTCTTGATGGATTTGTAGGTGTTTGCCCAAGAGTTTCTTTTGAGAGAGCATTTGACAATGAAGTTCTCTTGGAATCTCTCTCATTTTCTTTTGAGACGATAAGACATTCTGGACCAGCAAAACTCTCTGCCAATTTCTTCTCAAGTCACACATATATATAGGCCTTTGATGTCCATTCAAAATCCAAATAATAAGATGTGAATGTTGGTGATATTCCTTGAAAATCCTCTCTTGTAATCGATTACAGCATTAGTGTAATCGATTACACAGTTATTTTTCTTGAACAATTGTGACTCTTCATTTAAAATTTGAATTCCCAACGTTCAAAGTCTCTGGTAATCGATTACATATGATGTGTAATCGATTACACACTTTCAAACCATTGGTAATCGATTACATGTATTGGTAATCGATTACATGTGCCTTGGTAATCAGTTACATGTATTGGTAATCGATTACATGTGCCTTGGATGACTTGAAACCTTTCATTTTGAGGCTGTCATACCCTAATTTCGTCTGGGGACCTTTGCTTGATGACATGCGACCTTTCTTTGGTCCTTGTGAGGTGCTTGGCACCCATCATTAGGCAATTTGTGAAATTCCAGGACATGCCGGAAAACCAAAAAATATTGATGCACAATCCGTAAGTTTCCGTGACACACCGGAAATCAAATGGAAGCATCGTTGCATAATTAAGTGAGATTCCGTAACATTCCGTAAGTCAAAAAGGGGATGATTATGTAATCTGCAAGGTTCCGTAACATTACGGAAAGAAAACAAGTATCGTTACGAGATTCGTAAGTTTCCGTAACTTTACGAAAAAAGAATCACCAAAAAAGGTAAGGGGGGTGAACTTATCAAGATAGGGGTGTAAATAGCAATTCAAATCTAGGCCCTTCCAGAACATTTTGGAAGTTGGGTTGCTTAAGGAGGAAGCAACTGGGCGGCAAGCTCCTCCACGTTTTTGAAAAATGGTTTTCGGGGCTTCCGCGGCTTCCGTAATACTTCCGTAAAATTTCCGAAAACCTTGGGTAAGCATATTCCACTTAACATTGGTAAAAGGGAAAAGAAAAAAGATGAAAATCAAATTCGAAAACAGTTCCATAAGGCTTCCGTAACTTTTCCGTAAAATACGAAAAGGGGGGTGAACTTAGTAATTCGGGTGCGCTTAGAAATCTTCTTCATTAAGTCTTTGGGCGGCAAGCACCTCCTTTTTTTTCTATAAATAGGGGAGGGGGGAGCTGTTTCAAAATGTTCAAGACCCCTTTGGCTATGCATTTCGGCTATTTTGGGCAAAAACACGTTTTCGTGAAGAAAAATCAAGTCGAAGTACTTCCGTAACGCTTCCGTAAGCGATTCTGTGGAAATTCTTCATCGTTCTTCGTCGTTCCTCACCGTTCTTCATCCGTTCTTCGTTCATTCTTCGTTCTTCAACGGGTAAGTTTTCGAATTCGAGACTTTCAATTCATTTCTTGTTTTGTGTACTTTCACTTTAATTTCGTTTACTTTCAGTTTTCTTTTCTTCCATTTTTAACGTGCTTTAACCATTTATTTAAGCCGTTTTCTCGTCTAATAAATGATAAAATGAATTTCAACCGATCTAACCGATCGTTCACGCTATAACCTCGGTTAAACCAAAAAAAGTTAAATAATAATAAAATAATCAAAATATCTTGAAAAATAATAATAAAATAATCAAAATATCTTTGAATAAAATAATAAAAAAAATCAATCGGACGTTTTTCTTTGGAAGTTTCCTTGAATGAATTGATTAATAACCAAAGTGAAACTAAGACTAAAATCAACTCACAAATCAAGTTTTTTTCCGAAAAATCACTAAAAACCGTTTTAAGGTCCAACGCCTTAAACGGTCCTCTTTGCTTTTATCGGTTAACATGGACCGTTCAAAAGCATAAAATCAACATGTGACTTTACCGCTTTTGCAAGAACTACGTAGGTCTAATTTCCTCATCGCAATCGAGGATACGTAGGAGCAAAAGCCCCGCTTTTGTCGACCACCCCAAGAGATCGTTAATGGTCCAAATGCCTTAACGTTTCTCTCCTTTCAAAAACAAGAGATCGTTAATGGTCCAATGCCTTAACGTTTCTCTCCTTTCAAAATCAAAAGACCGTTTAATGGTCCAACACCTTAAATGACCTTTTGTTCAAATAAAAAACATATTTTGCAAAAAAGACAAAAAACAAACTTAAACCAAACACTTTGTTCCGAAAGAACTACGTAGGTCTGATTTCCTCATCACAAATTGAGGAATACGTAGGAGCAAAGGGAAACACCCTTGTCGACCACAAAAAAGAAAAAATATAAAGGGTATAAAGGATATAAGAACATAAAAGGGAACATAAAAATCAAAGTCATGTTTGCACATTCGATTAAAGGCTGCCGTCCCTTGGGGCGGACGTGTGGGGTGCTAATACCTTCCCCGTGCGTAAATACAACTCTCGAACCTTTCACTAAAAAGTTCGTAGATCGCGTCTTTTCCGGTTTTTCCGACGTTTTCCTCAAATAAACGTTGGTGGTGACTCCGCGCGTATTCCTTTCGTGGAACACGCATCCCGCGAGTCTCGCGTCGCCCTCCCGCCGAAGGGAAGGTTGCGACAGTTGGCGACTCCACTGGGGACTATTTTTAGAGAGTTAGGCCATTTAATCTTGTGCAAATTTTGCCATGACTTACTCCTTTGTTGGCTTCCCCTTATTATGTTCTTGTATATATAACTCTTTGATGCTTTTAGTGCATTTTTTTTTGTATGCATGAGGTAAATATTTATTCATTTGATGCACACAAACACTAACACTATTTGCACACACGGTGAGTTGAAAAAGGGCCCTATACCCGGGTTCGTGGGAACATAAGGAGTGGAGGTGAATCCGTGATCATGCTAGGTCTCCGACTTGCTTGATTACAGTGAACCCTCATCTAGAGTTTTTCTCTTTGAAAACATATTGTTGCTAGTAGTCCCTACTGCTGCAGTATGTTCTTCGAAGGGAATGATACCTCTAGAAACCATCAAGAGAGATATGACTACCTTGGGGGTTATCACTAAAAGCCTAGTTAGCTCTCTCCCTTATAGGTCCCTTAAATAGGGGCACGGAGCAAACACGCTGCGTGCCATTTTTCACACTGCCATGCATAAGTATCATATACCCTTTTGCTTATATTTTTTGTGAATATTGTCGTACTATGTACATCCCCGTGTTGTGCCTTTCGCATATGCATCATGCGTGGGTTTCGTCTTTGATCCCCTCACTTTAGCAAACCAACGGAGGGTCCGTGTCGCCTTCTTAAAAAACATACGTTGGGTGCCATGCTGCCCAAACGTTGTATCCAAGAAGGAAACAATTTCTCGGGCTCCCGTATTCGTAAATTGCATCTGTGTCATATGCATTTCTTCATGCATTCATCCATTCCACCCATGATAGATGTAGGAGTTTTGTTTCGCACTAGATTTTATTTCACTTTAGTAAAACATGGGATCAAGTCAAAAGCCTTCGCTTAAAAAGAGGTTCTATCAAGTCAAAATCAAGAGCTTAGAGGTCACCAGTTTATGAAAGTTGGGGCAATTAATGGATCAACTTCAACGGCAAGCCTTCCGCAAAGCCTATGGTAAGATTTGGGACCTAGCTAGGGTAGAAGTCTCCATGGAACCGATTGCATCCCTTTCCCAGTATTATGACCAGCCCCTAAGGTGCTTCACATTTGAGGACTTCCAGCTAGTGCCGACTGTGAAAGAGTTTGAAGAAATCCTGGGATGCCCACTGGGAGGAAGGAAGCCATATCTTTTCTCTGGGTTCTATCCCTCCATGAAAAGAGTTGCCAAGGTGGTGAAAATCTCAGCACAAGAGTTGGACCGTGTAAAGCAAAACAAGAATGGGGTAGTCGGAGTACCAAGGAAGTGTTTGGAGGAAAGGGCAAAGGCCTTGGCAAATCAAGGCGAATGGGCTTTCTTTTATTGACATCTTGGCGCTTTTGATCTTTGGAGTTTTCCTCTTTCCGAATATGGAAGGGTTAGTGGACCTAGCAGTGATTGACGCTTTCCTCGCCTTTCATCATGGCAAGGAAAGCCCGGTCGTCGCCATTTTGGCCATGTATGACACGTTCGATCGGGGATGTGAAAAGAGCGGCGCAAGAATTGTTTGTTGTGCACCAACTCTTGGCTAGCATGGAGGGGCGTCTGTTAAATGGTTCCCTCGCTAGAAGGAAGGAAGAATCAGGATTCTATCTTCATGCGAAGGATGTCCCATGAGAGGAGTGCCATCAGACGAAAGCATCATGCCTTTCATCGCACGAGGTTTCAGTGACCACAACGCGAGGGTACTCCAAGGAGTTCGCAAGGCATGGGATGCGGCGTGAAGAAAGGACAGAGAGCTTAGGGGAAGCAGTAATGGGATCATCGGCGGCTATCATAAGTGGCTGAGAGTCCGAACACAAGGACTGGATTGGCTCCCAAATCTAAAGATTGTGAGAGACGATGAGGTTAAAGCTTTGGAAGAAAGTGATGAGGTACAAGCCCTAAAGGCAGAGCTTGAAAGAGCCTGGGTAGTCGAAGAGAAGTTCAAGTCCATAGCCATCAAAGTCTGAAAAGAGTATGATGAACTAAGGGATGTCAATATGGCCACCGATGAAGCCTTGGAATGAGAAACCAAGAAGGCCCGAAAGGAAGAACACGACCAAAGCAAAGTTTTGAGGGGCTTTATAGGGCAGCAATAGTGAGCTCAAGCTCCGAAGAGGTGAAAGGAATCATCACGGGTCAAAGGCATGATCTTGAAGGACGAGCTAAAGGTTTGCCTTAGGTCGAAAAGAAATTTGTCCCAACAGTTAAGCGAGACTGAAGGGAATATGTGGGCCATCATCGATAAGTGCAAAGAGAAGCTAAATCTAGCGGCGACTCACGAGCAAAGGCTAGAGGATGAGTACGCCAAGATATCAGCAGAAAGGGAAGCAAGGGAAAGGGTAATTGATTCATTGCACCAAGAGGCAACAATGAGGATGGACCGATTTGCTCTTACTTTGAACAGGAGTCAAGAACTTCCCCGATTGCTAGCCAAGGCCAAAGCAATGGCGGACACCTACTCCGCCCCCAAGAAGATCCACGGACTTCTCAGCTATTGTCAACATATGATAGACTTAATGGACCATATGATTAGAAACCGCTAGGAAGTTTGTATTGTCGCTCAGATCTTGACTAGTTATAACTTTTTGAATAAAATGAGTTTATCCCACATTTTTACTCCAAAAATCAGTGCGAATCAAGTCACTCCCGCATTTTATCTCTAGCATGCATTGTATGTTGGTCTCGTCCTTTGTCACGGGAAGCCGGAAGGTCCATATCACCTTCTTAATTGTACACATGGGGCACTGCGCCCCCAAATGCGCAAGTAAGAAGAGATAATTTTCCGGGCTCTCGTGTCCGTAAAATGCATTCATATCATGCATCGCATAAGCATCTCTTCATAACATCATAATGGACATATCCTGCATTTTTCCGTTATCATATTCCAGCCTCACATTTTGCATGAGTCATGGTATCATCATGCATATGCGTTCAACAAACTTTTTGATCTGCAAAATTGCATACCATTTGTTTTCATGTTTGCTCATCCTTGCGTTTTCCTCTACAAAACAAAAACAAAAAAGGGGGAAGCGTGAAACTTCACACTACATTCTTAGTTTCATGTGTTAGGCACCACGAGCCAACCATGTTGGGATCATAAACCCGTTTCACTTAAAAACAAAATAATTGAGCATGGTACCTAATGCATGGTTAACTAGGAAATGGTGTTTCTTCGGGCATCTCAATTTCATAATTACATTTTCCATGCATAAGCTTAAAGTATGCCCGAGTCATTCATCCCTATAAGATGTTGTTGAAGTATTGGCGATCAGAATTGCCATTCCTTGGATTATAGGGTTGAACCAAGCTCATGCTTTTACAAAAAGGTTCATCAAGTCAAGTTGAAATATGGAAGTAACCGTCTTGCAAAATTGGGGCAAAAGATGAATCGAGTCACATCACTGCTTCGTCTACTGCCAAACATATTTAGGATTATTGATGCCCTTGTTACTTCCAGTTTCACCTTGACAAAGATGTCATGGACCATGTTGAAAATCTAAATTGATTCAACCCCATATCTTGCGTAAAAATTCGCAATACTTCAACTGTACATCATTCGCATGCATCCATGCTTTTCATTGGTTGCATTGCTCGTTGCATTCTTTCCTTGAAAAATAAAATAAAATGAACTTAACTTATCAAAAAGAAAAGGAAACGCTTTACGACGCCCTTACCGAACTCGTGCTAGAGCTAGAGTAATGGGTGAAGTAGAGGAGATACAAGAGAAGATGAAGGCCGACATGGAGGCCATTAAAGAGAAAATGGCCACAATGATGGAGGCCATGATGAGCGTGAAGAAGATAATGGAAGCCAATGCGGTTGCAATTGCCGCTACCAGCGTTGTTGCTAAGGTGAACCCGACGTCCCCATCCGGCCTCAAGCAAATGAATCATCCAACCTCAAATATGGTAGGCAAAGATTTAGGAAGTACGGGCGGCCCCCATGATGTGCAAATTCAAAACGAGCACGCCTTCCCGTCATATGGCTTGCCTCTCAACTATACGCCACCCAATGGGGCGTACACTCCCAATAAGAATGTCAATAACTCCACTCCTATACCCATTGAAAGCCAGCAACCCCAAACTGATCATGCACATGTCTCTTAAACCGTGGAAGAGACCCATGAAATTCCCCATCACAATCTAGCCGACTTCGAGCCTTGGCTCGGATATACCACTGAAGGGCAAGCATTTGGTGGTATACCCCTACAAAACCCTTTGGAGGGCCCTCAGTATCACCCATAACTGCACCTCTTGCATTCCACAGCGGTTAAAAACCCTCATGACTATGGCAGGAATGGGAAAGTTGGATCATCTAGAGGAAAGGCTCAGGGCCATTGAAGGAGGTGAAGATTATGCCTTTGCTAACCTAGAAGAGTTGTTCCTAATACCCAAACATGGTCATTCCCAAGTTCAAGGTGCCGGACTTTGGCAAGTACAAGGGGACTACTTGCTCCAAGAACCGTCTAAAGATGTACTGTCGGAAGATGGGGGCATACGCAAAAGATGAGAAACTGCTGATACATTTTTCCTGAGAAAGTCTTACTAGGACAACTGTCGCCTGGTATACTAACTTAGGAACCTTCTTGAGTCCATTCTTGGAAGGACCTAATGGTTGCCTTCATTAAGCAGTGTCAGTACAATCCTGATATGGCTCCGGATAGGATGCAACTACAAAAAGTGTGCAAAAAGGGGGCACGAATCTTTCAAAGAATACGCCCAAAGATGGAGAGACTTGGCAACTCAAGTAGCACCCCCAAAAACAGAGAAAGAGATTATCACAATGATAGTAGACACGTGACCGGTGTTCTACTATGAAAAAAATGGTGGGTTACACACCTTCAAGTTTTACAGATTTGGTCTTCGCCAGCAAAAAGATCGAAGTGGATCCGAAAAGAGGCAAATTTGATCATCCTACTAGGACGACTGAGAAAACTGGGGCAAATGAAGAGGGTGAGAAAGAGGGAGAAACCCATGCTGTGACTATCATTCCTATACGGCCAAGTTTCCCACCAACCCAACAATGTCATTACTCAGCCAATAACAAACCTCCTCCTTACCCCACCACCCAATTATCCACAAAGGCCATCCCTAAATCAACCACAAAGCCTGTCTACCGCACTTCCAATGACGAAGGCCACCTTTAGCACAAACCAAAAAAACACCAACAAAAAGGAATTTTGCAGCAAAAAGCTTGTAGGGTTCACCCCAAATTCCGTTGTCATATGCTAAACTTGATCCCATATCTACTTGATAATTCAATGGTAGCCATAACCCTAGCCAAGGTTCATCAACCTCCATTTCTCCGAGAATACGACTCGAACGCAATGTGTGCTTGTCACGGAGAAGCCCCGGGGCGTTCCATTGAGCATTGTAGGGCTCTGAAGTGTAGGGTGCGAGGTCTAATTGATGCTGGCTGAAATTTGAGGAGAATCGCGTGTAAATCCTGACATTGACAAGAGATGCCACACATGGGGCAATTTTGAAAGCTGTTGTTAGGTGTCCCTAATGACTCATCAGGGTTTCCAAGTTTATGCCATTATTGTAAACCACAGCTACAATGTTAAATGAAATGGATAAAGTTGATATCTTTGTCCCTCATCCTCTCACAAACGCATGTTTGCTTATTCAACTTTCGTCGGAATGTGGGTGCAAGCCATTGGTCTGTTTGCTCAAGCGACCTGCGCTCCTGAGTGTTGACTTCCAAGACTGTTCAATCAGAGATTACTCGTCTTGCACGTTGGTGGGGGTGCCGTAAAAAAATGAGTAAAGTTCAAAACAAACAAGTTTCAAAATAAAATAAAATAAAAGTGTTCAAAAAGAAAAAAAAACATTTGATTGACTGTGCTTTCAAGACGTTCATGTGACCTCATTTTATCATCCTGGAAAGTTTGTCTTTTTAGAGAGAAGTGAGTTATCAAGAATAGGATGTTGGACAAATGGCCTTAGTTACCTTGAGAAGAAGAGGGGATTGAATTAAGATGCAAAGACTATTCCCCAATTGAACTATCACTCTTTCTTTTTGGATTAACAATGCACCCTTAACATGAATTACTCAAAAGACAAATCAAAATAAACTTCTTTAAAGCAAAAGATAAATAGCAATAAAAGAAGTTTAAAGGAAGAGAGGAATGCAAACTTGATTTATACTGGTTCGGCCACTTCCCGCGCCTACGTCCAGTCCTCAAGAAACCCACTTGAGATTTTCCACTCTCTTTGTAAAACTCCTTTTACAAAGTCTGAACCACACAGGGACAACCCTTCCCTTGTGTTCAAGAATCCTCTACAATAAGAGACTCTCAGTCTCTTAATCCCTTTTCAGAAGTAAGAAGAAGAGAAGAAGAAATCTCTCTTAAAAGGGATAGATTGTACAATGAAGACCAATCAAAATTCCTTATTGAATATGCAAGTGGTTGACCAAGGAATCTTTTTGAGAGGATAAGACAGTTCAGTTCAGAAAAACTCTTGATCTTTTGAGAGGATAAACTTTGTGGGCAATGAAAACTCTCTTTAAATTCGTGTTTCCAAGTCACCTTTGATGGCCATTCATAAACCATTTGAATAGATGTGACTCTTGGAAATTATTTTCTGAAAATCTCCTCTGGTAATCGATTACAAGACTTGTGTAATAGATCACAGGCTTTAAAATTTAAATAAATTGCTGGTAATCAATTACCATCCATGTGTAATCGATTACACATTATAAATTTTGAATTCAAATTTCTAGTGACTATTATAAACATTTTCAGCTGTTGGTAATCGATTACCGGAGAGCAAATCTCAATTTGAAATGATAGAATTCTTTGGTCAAACCTTTTGTTTTTTCAATTTGGAAACTTCTTCCAAAAGATTCTAGAAATCAACTTGATCATATATCTTGACTTTCTTGGATTCTTGTCTTGAATAAAACTTAGAAGCACTTGATCCTTTAGCATCATCAAGACATCAAAACATCTTGCTTCTACATAGGAGTCATTTGACTTAATCCATCAAAAAATCCTTCAACTATTTCTCGTCCTTGGAAAATTCTTTTTGCAAGAATCAACTGCTTCTTTCATTCTTCCTCACTACGAGGCTATGAAAACAAGACAACGATTGGTACCTCAAAGCCTTACACTGGGGCAATGAGGGGCATCGTGCATGAGCCTCAAGTGAACCTAGGGGCAAATTAGAAGTTCTCACCCAATAGGTTCCCTCCTACAAGGTCATGACGAAAGAAAACGATTGGTACCTCAAAGCCTTACACTGGGGCAATGAGGGGCACCGTGCATGAGCCTCAAGTGAACATAGGGGCCGATCAAAAGTTCTCACCCATCGATGTTTTTAACAAAAAAAAAGGGACAAACCCTAGGATTTCAATGGATTGATTAAACATCAAACGACTCCATTGCCGTCACTCCAAAATGGTCAAGTGACTAAATCAAAAAGAACATACACTCTGAGGGAGTTCCCGAAGAGATTTGCAAAAAGATAGGATGAGGTTGCATGAATTATCACCTTTTTCAAAAGGGCCGTCAATCTGTGTTTTCCAAAAAAAAAAAAAAAAAAAATCAAATGAAAATCAAAATCACAAAATAGGGAAAGAATGCCATGAACATTGTACAACTTTCCATTACATTGCATTGTTTCATACAAAGTCCGCATTTACCCAAATTTCACAACAAAGGTTGCATGCATTTGCATCCCTCAAAATCATGTTAACTACATAGATTCCCTACATCTAAATGTCCAAATCTTTTGAATTTGGGATGACCGGCTCTCTCGATGAGTCGATCTCTTGCTTTCTCATAAGGATGGACCCTCGGGTACTAGTACCCTGGTCTTCAGAGGACTACACGTCCTCGCCAACAGAGGGCTGCACGCCCTCACCTTAATAGGACTGTGTGTCCTCACTTTCAGAGGACTGCATGTCCTCACCTTCAGAGGGCTACACGCCCTCGCCATCAGAGGACTGTGTGTCCTCACCTTCAGAGGGCTACACGCCCTCGCCATCAGAGGACTGCATGTCCTCACCTTCAGAGGGTTACACGCCCTCGCCATCAGAGGACTGCATGTCCTCACCTTCGTAGGGCTACACGCCCTCACCTTTAGAGGACTACACGTCCTCGCCAACAGAGGGCTGCACGCCCTCACCTTGAGAGGACTACACGTCCTCGCCAACGTAGGGCTACACGCCCTCACCTTTAGAGGACTACACGTCCTCGCCTTCAGAGGACTCCATGTCCTCACCATCAGAGGGCTGCACGCCCTCACCTCCAGAGGACTACACGTCCTCGCCTTGAGAGGACTACATGTCCTCACCATCAGAGGGCTGCACGCCCTCACCTCCAGAGGACTACACGTCCTCGCCTTGAGAGGGCTACTCGCCCTCGCCTTGGGTACTAGTTACCCTCACCTTGAGAGGACTAAACGTCCTCGCCTTGAGAGGACTACATGTCCTCACCATCAGAGGGCTGCACGCCCTCACCTCCAGAGGACTACACGTCCTCACCTTGAGAGGACTACATGTCCTCACCATCAGAGGGCTGCACGCCCTCACCTCCAGAGGACTACACGTCCTCGCCTTGAGAGGGCTACTCGCCCTCACCTTGGGTACTAGTTACCTTCACCTTCAGAGGACTACACGTCCTTGCCTTCAAAGGGTCATGTACCTTCAACTTCAGAGGACTACACGTCCTCGCCGTCAAAGGGTCATGTGCCTTCACCTTTGTAGGGCTACATGCCCTCACCTTCGTAGGGCTACACGCCCTCACCTTTAGAGGACTACACGTCCTCGCCAACAGAGGGCTACACGCCTTCACCTTTAGAGGACTACACGTCCTCGCCAACAGAGGGCTGCACGCCCTCACCTTGAGAGGACTACACGCCCTCACCTTGAGAGGACTACACGCCCTCACCTCCAGAGGACTATACATCCTCGCCTTGAGAGGGTTGCACGCCCTCACCTTTAGAGGGCTACGTGTCCTCATTTTCAGTGTGCTCCACATCCGCACCTTAAGAGAATTTAAGGTCCTCTATCCTTAAATGCTTAACCAAGACTTGCACTCCCGGTTAAGGGACCAGTAGTTTCCTTTTAACGGTTCCTGGGCCACCCCCTGATATTGGAGGATGGCCAACTGTGCGAGCACAACCAGAGAGGGAGGCTATCACACAGCTACTATGCATACCAGGGCAAGATTTCACCTGTGCCGCTGCAAAGAGACGAGTGCGGATCATGCGCACCAACATGACCACTCTTACACAGATATAGATGACATTGCTACTTAGCAACATTTTGCCCAGCGACCGCAATGCCAATCTCCCCCTGCAAAAGTATCAGTTGGTCTGTGTCGTCCCGACATGGGTAAGTATGCATATGGTTCAACTGATTTCTGATACCATCTATTGTTTGCAGGGATCGCACCCACAAAGACACCCAGTGGACCTGAAGAAGTCCAACAGGGCCCTGGGGTTTCCAGCTCTGGTTACGGGCCTCTGTCGGCCCTACAGGGCGCCCGTTCCCCCCAGCAAGTTCATGTCGTCATGGCATAGTTCTAGGGAGTGCCTGTCGCCCCCAGTAAGGTCATCAGGTCCCCCCTACCAATCGAGCTTTCATCAAGAAGTTCTGCGTCTCCAGGCAGGCGCAGGGCGAAACACCACAGCAGCCTGGCGATGGCCGACAGCGGGCAACAGACGCACCGCCATCACCTCTAGAGTTCACCTCTGCTCATCCACAAAAAGGTTTGAGTATTGCCTACACCACATGGCCGACCAATAGGCGACCAAGTCCAAAGCCAAAGGTAAGCAAAGTACTAGGTCAGTGACCGACAAGTCATAAGGCGTCCAGCTCAAGACGTTAAAGAAGCGCTACTAGGAGGCAACCTAGTACCTTTTAAATTTTTGCCTGCTATTTGATCACTTTTTATAGTAGGACGCACCTAGTTGCTCATGATCCTGGGAATTTAAATAAAACAAGCGCAAGCTCGGAAGGTAGTCATACCTTACAAAACATATATATGTATGTTTAGGTAGTGAAAATACCTTAGATATGCATGTATGTAAACAAAAAAACACTTCACAAAATATATATATGTATGTTTAGGTAGAAAAATACCTTAGATATGCATGTATGTAAACAAAAAACACTTCACAAAATATATATATGTATGTTTAGGTAGAAAGATACCTTAGATATGCATGTATGTAAACAAAAAATACTTCACAAAATATATATGTATGTTTAGGTAGAAAGATACCTTGGATATGCATGTATATAGCAAAAATACCTTACAAAACATATATATGTGTGTTTAGGTAGCAAGATACCTTGGATATGCATGTATATAGCAAAATACCTCATGAAAAAAAAAGAGAAGAAAAAAAAACAAACAAGAAAAAGAAATAAACAAATAAAAAAAAAGAAGAAAAAAAAGAGAGAAAAAAGAAAAATAAGTTGTCTAGCTGAAAAACCAACATGCTTTTGAAAAGAGATGACTTCCAACTTTTCTTTGAAGAAAAATTCGCTGATCATAGCTAGTTTTTGGAAAAAAAAAAGTGTGTACACCTGAAGGGTGAATGCTGTGAAATTTTCCCGGACGCCCGAAATGGACTTGGATGAATGCACAAATGGATAAAAGAACATATTTTGGAAACATTGGGTTGACTAAAATAGAGGAAATGAATCCTGAGCCCTAGCATCACATGACCATAAAAATTTGACACTTGAGTGTCCGCATAGGTGCATGCATGACCAGTTTTGCATAAAGTTTCCAAATCATCATTTTTGCATTTGTGTCATGGAAATAATGTGGGGCACCCCTTTTATCCTTGAGCCAAACCAAACCCCGACATGTATCATGTCTAGCCATTCTACAAACCTTGAGCCAAAATCATGACTCACTATAATCCTTACCCTCGGAAGCAAAAAAGGAAAGAAGGAAAATTTCCAATCAAAGAGAAAGCAAAAAGAAAAGAAAGGAAATTCCCAATCAAAGAGTGGGAGAAAGCAAAAAGAAAAGAAAGAAAATTCCCAACCAAAGAATGGGAGAAAGTAAAAAAAGGAAGGAAAGAAAGTTCTTGATCAAAGAAACTAGAAGAAATGTGCAGAAAGGTCTTTTGACCAGACAATATCTGAACAATACAGAATTGTCACCAAATGAACAAAAAGAAGGAAAGGAAACTGTGACCTAAAATGGTCTTCTCCCTTTAATTGCCAACCAAAATCAGTGCGCTAGCGACTTTTTCGCCCCACACTAAACAAAAACAGAAAAGGAAAAGCCAACAAAAAATCAAAAGCCAAAAACACACAAAAGCCAAAAAACCCACCAAAAGAACCCATTCCCAAGGAAAGTCCTATTGATCCATGATCACACATGTAATTTTTGATTTGATAGGAAATAATTTGCAAAGTTAAGTCATGACATATCTATGGTTCGGAATTAGGATAAAACACTTACCTGTGCGAGATTGATACACTTTGAGTGGATTTCTTCTATTTTTGTCGAACCCAGTGTTTCCTCTAAATGGTCATTTAGAAACAAAATGCTAACATCCAAAATCTCATATAAGGTTATGGGGGGATTTCATCAGCAGACTCTCCTTCCCCGGTAAACGCATTGTTTTTCACTCAAAAAAGCGTATGCTGCTCTAATCAGTTGGAATATTTATCTCTTTACTAAAGCATGTTTGCATTTTAGTAAAGAAAACACCGAGACTTTTTCAAGTCTCACAAGTTATCCAGAACTACGTAGGTCTGAGTTCCTCATTGGAGGATACGTAGGAGCAAAAGCCTCGCTTTTGTTGACCACACTGCTTTCTGTTACCATGACCCAAGAGCTGGTAGCCTGCGGAGACACCTTACGGTTATCCGCACCTCGAGTGTGATTGATAAGCGGAGGCCAATATGGTCATCTGCACCCTTTCCGAAGATGTAGGCATCTTCTGGTGGAGACTTTTTCAAGTCTCACAAGTTATCTAGAACTACGTAGGTCTGAGTTCCTCATTGGAGGATACGTAGAAGCAAGAGCCTTGCTTTTGTCGGCCGCCCCATAATCTTTGTCATACTGACCCTGAGGTCATGTGACATGCACCCTTGTGTCATCCAGAGGCGGCGGGCCCGATGACACGCGGAGATACCTTACGGTTATCCGCACCCTTGTGTCATCCAGAGGCGGCGGGCCCGATGACACGCAGAGACAAAATTTGGTCATTCTGCACCCTTGTATCATCCAGAGGCGGCGGGCCCGATGATACGCGGAGATACCTTACGGTTATCCGCACCCTTTTGTCATCCAGAGGCGGCGGGCCCGATGACAAGCAGAGACAAAATTTGGTCATTCTGCACCCTAGTATCATCCAGAGGCGGCGGGCCCGATGATACGCGGAGATACCTTACGGTTATCCGCACCCTTTTGTCATCCAGAGGCGGCGGGCCCGATGACAAGCAGAGACAAAATTTGGTCATTCTGCACCCTTGTGTCATCCAGAGGCGGCGGGCCCGATGATACACGGAGATACCTTACGGTTATCCGCACCCTTTTGTCATCCAGAGGCGGCGGGCCCGATGATACGCGGAGATACCTTACGGTTATCCGCACCCTTTTGTCATCCAGAGGCGGCGGGCCCGATGACAAGCAGAGACAAAATTTGGTCATTCTGCACCCTTGTGTCATCCAGAGGCGGCGAGCCCGATGATACGCGGAGATACCTTACGGTTATCCGCACCCTTTTGTCATCCAGAGGCGGCGGGCCCGATGACAAGCAGAGACAAAATTTGGTCATTCTGCACCCTTGTGTCATCCAGAGGCGGCGGGCCCGATGATACGCGGAAATACCCGAGTGGTTATCCGTATAAATATTCTTTTGCTATCTGTAAGACAGAACGCTTGATAGCATGCAGAGACTGACATAGTCTTCTGCACCTTTTGTTCCTCCGGGAACAACAAGTTATATACATGCGGAAATTTTATGGTCACCCGCGACTCTCGTCAACCGAGAGGAGCGAAATTAGTGTCATACCCTAATTTTCGTCCGGGGACCTTTGCTTGATGACATGCGACCTTTCTTTGGTCCTTGTGAGGTGCTTGGCACCCATCATTAGGTAATTTGTGAAAATCCGGGAACGACAAGTCATGGTCACCCGCGACTCTCGTCAACCGAGAGGAGCGAAATTAGTGTCATACACTAATTTTCGTCCGGGGACCTTTGCTTGATGACCTTTGCTTGAGATTCCGTAACATTCCGTAAGTCAAAAAGGGGATGATTATGTAATCTGCAAGGTTCCGTAACATTACGGAAAGAAAATAAGTATCGTTACGAGATTCGTAAGTTTCCGTAACTTTACGAAAAAAGAATCACCAAAAAAGGTAAGGGGGGTGAACTTATCAAGATAGGGGTGTAAATAGCAATTCAAATCTAGGCCCTTCCAGAACATTTTGGAAGTTGGTTTGCTTAAGGAGGAAGCAACTGGGCGGCAAGCTCCTCCACGTTTTTGAAAAATGGTTTTCGGGGCTTCCGCGGCTTCCGTAATACTTCCGTAAAATTTCCGAAAACCTTTGGTAAGCATATTCCACTTAACATTGGTAAAAGGGAAAAGAAAAAAGATGAAAATCAAATTCGAAAACAGTTCCGTAAGGCTTCCGTAACTTTTCCGTAAAATACGAAAAGGGGGGTGAACTTAGTAATTCGGGTGCGCTTAGAAATCTTCTTCATTAAGTCTTTGGGCGGCAAGCACCTCCTTTTTTTTCTATAAATAGGGGAGGGGGGAGCTGTTTCAAAATGTTCAAGACCCCTTTGGCTATGCATTTCGGCTATTTTGGGCAAAAACACGTTTTCGTGAAGAAAAATCAAGTCGAAGTACTTCCGTAACGCTTCCGTAAGCGATTCTGTGGAAATTCTTCATCGTTCTTCGTCGTTCCTCACCGTTCTTCATCCGTTCTTCGTTCGTTCTTCGTTCTTCAACGGGTAAGTTTTCGAATTCGAGACTTTCAATTCATTTCTTGTTTTGTGTACTTTCACTTTAATTTCGTTTACTTTCAGTTTTCTTTTCTTCCATTTTTAACGTGCTTTAACCATTTATTTAAGCCGTTTTCTCGTCTAATAAATGATAAAATGAATTTCAACCGATCATTTGTGTTGTAATCTCGTTTAATCACTGTTAAAACGAAATCTAACTGATCGTTCACGCTATAACCTCGGTTAAACCAAAAAAAGTAAAATAATAATAAAATAATCAAAATATCTTTGAATAAAATAATAAAAAAAATCAATCGGACGTTTTTCTTTGGAAGTTTCCTTGAATGAATTGATTAATAACCAAAGTGAAACTAAGACTAAAATCAACTCACAAATCAAGTTTTTTTCCGAAAAATCACTAAAAACCGTTTTAAGGTCCAACGCCTTAAACGGTCCTCTTTGCTTTTATCGGTTAACATGGACCGTTCAAAAGCATAAAATCAACATGTGACTTTACCGCTTTTGCAAGAACTACGTAGGTCTGATTTCCTCATCGCAATCGAGGATACGTAGGAGCAAAAGCCCCGCTTTTGTCGACCACCCCAAGAGATCGTTAATGGTCCAAATGCCTTAACGTTTCTCTCCTTTCAAAAACAAGAGATCGTTAATGGTCCAATGCCTTAACGTTTCTCTCCTTTCAAAATCAAAAGACCGTTTAATGGTCCAACACCTTAAATGACCTTTTGTTCAAATAAAAAACATATTTTGCAAAAAAGACAAAAAACAAACTTAAACCAAACACTTTGTTCCGAAAGAACTACGTAGGTCTGATTTCCTCATCACAAATTGAGGAATACGTAGGAGCAAAGGGAAACACCCTTGTCGACCACAAAAAAGAAAAAATATAAAGGGTATAAAGGATATAAGAACATAAAAGGGAACATAAAAATCAAAGTCATGTTTGCACATTCGATTAAAGGCTGCCGTCCCTTGGGGCGGACGTGTGGGGTGCTAATACCTTCCCCGTGCGTAAATACAACTCTCGAACCTTTCACTAAAAAGTTCGTAGATCGTGTCTTTTCCGGTTTTTCCGACGTTTTCCTCAAATAAACGTTGGTGGCGACTCCGCGCGTATTCCTTTCGTGGAACACGCATCCCGCGAGTCTCGCGTCGCCCTCCCGCCGAAGGGTAGGTTGCGACAGAGGCAAGGCTTGATCTTGAAGAAATCTTGAATCAAGGCTTTATTTGTTGAAACAATCTTGTATTAATCTTGAAGCAAATGAGCCTTGTATTGGTAATCATCAAAAACATGTATACATACACTCACTGTTGATACAAAGAATCGGCTTGCTGATATCTTCACAAAACCTCTCCCCAAGGAAACATTCTTTTCAATTAGAAGGGAATTAGGCCTCTTAGATATTAGTGATTTGGATAAATAAGGATTGATTGATTGTATTTGATTCTAAGATTTTGATTGTGATTGATTGGTGTTATTGTGTGATTGATGCTTGTTTGATTGAATTAGATGAATATTAGTATTGATAATTGACATAGATAGATGTTTTTAGCATAGACATAGCTATTCCTTGAGGAAATAGCCTAGATAGTGTTCTGGTAATCGATTACCATTACGTGTAATCAATTACACAAGAACAAATAGCCTGTAATCGATTACAGCATCCTGTAATCGATTACCAGAAGGCTAAATACTCATGTAATCGATTACCAAACCTTGTAATCGATTACATAACGTCATCTTCTATAAATACTCACGTAAACCAGTAGCGTTGCGCAGCCACACTTCCCTCGACGTGCCTCTTTCTCCTTAATCTTCAAATCTTCATAACTCCCTCAATTGTTAACTAAATCACGTTCCACAAAGCCCAATCTTCATCATTTTCACTCCTCTTTCAATTCCACTGATTTAAATTCGTTTAAACTTCATCAAATGGCAGAATCGTCAAAGAAGCGAAAGGGAACATCCTCCACCACCGCTGCTGTTGGCCATTGCCACCACGGACCATCTGAAGCACCTACAACACCAATTCACCCTTCCTCTTCATATGGTTTGTAATGACCAGGCTGATATGACCAGTAGATTACTGGCCAAATCATTAACCTTTGATTGTCGCATCATGCACTATATTATCATTAGAATTTTGCTTCCCCATTCTTCTAATTTGGCTCGAGCCTCTGAGGAGGACTTGATTTTGATGTGGGCTTTCCTTACCGATCGTCAGATCGGCTGGGCTCACTTGGTTAGGTACCGAATGCATAAGGCATTATGGGCTAATGCACCTCTTCCGTATCCTCAATTGGTCACCCTTTTTCTCTGTCATTTTCAAATTCCTCTTGATGATGAACCTTTTGTTCAAGTCAAGCGGTCTTTTGCCATTGGTGTTGGTGCAGTAACTTCATTTGGTTACCGTAAGGATCGTGATGGACAATGGCTGAAGAAGGACGCGCTACCTCCGCAAGATGAGCGTACTCCCTCTCCTCCTCCTCAGCGAGATGATTCCTCAGCCCTTATGAATGAAGTTCTTTCGGAATTACGGGGCCTCCGCACCTATGTTGGTGAACGCTTTGATTCTTTGGATGGTCGCTTTGAAGGAATGGATACCTGTATCACACAGCTTGAAGAGGATGTGACTTATCTTCGTCAGTGCTTCGACCTTCCACCACCTTCCTAGTTTTAGATTATTATTATCTTTTATTTTAAGCCGTGTATTTGGCTATGCTTTTTAAGTTATCATTTTCTGAACTTTGGTTATATTTCGGTATTTGGCACTTAGTATTTTATGAATGGTTTATATTTGGTGTTTTGACTTATGAATGATTATTATATGAACTTTAGTTATATTTGATTATTATTCTTCCGCCTTGTGTTGCTTACCACGTACTTTGGCTTTTTGATGTTGCCAAAGAGGGAGAGAAACGAGGTTTAGAAACTTAGAATTTAGAAGCTTAGAAATCAAGAGATCATTAGAAGCTTAGAAATCAAGAGATCATTAATTCCAAAACATAGGGGGAGTATGAAATGAGAACATAATGTTATATCTTGCATATACTTTGTCTTAAATCTTGATTTCAGGGATTAAATTGTCATCATCAAAAAAGGGGAGATTATAGAAGCAAAGACTTTGACTTTGATGTTTTGATGATGCCATATGATCATGATGTTTTGATGCCATGTGAACATGTGATTCTCAAGTTAAGATCAAGACAAAAATCCAAGAGATTCAATAAACATCATCGAGCAGATCTCTAGTGATTTAGGAAGGGAATTCCAAATTGAAACAGCAAGAGGTTTGGCCAAGAAATTTAAGCTAAAATGTCTTTTTCGAGATATTTACTCTCTGGTAATCGATTACATCGGTAATCGATTACCAGTGGCCAAAATAATTTATAACAGCTATTAGAAATTTGAATTCAAATTTTACACTGTGTAATCGATTACATATGGATGCTAATCAATTACCAGCAGTTATTGAATGTTTTGTTTCAAATTTTAAAGCCTGTAATCGATTACACAAATCTTGTAATCAATTACCAGAGGAGAATTTCAAAAAATAATTTCCAAAAGTCACATCTGTTCAAATGAATTTTTAATGGCCATCAAAGGTCTATTTATATGTGACTTGGAACACGAATTTGTCCAGAGTTTTTGAGAACAAAAAGGTCTTATCCTCTCTAAAGCAAAATCATCTTATCCTCTTAAAAAATTCCTTGGCCAATACACTTGCAATTCAATAAGGAATTATTTGAGTGCTCAATTTTTCAATCTATCTCTTTCAAGAGAGATTTCTTCTTTTCTTCATCTTATTTCTTAAAAGGGATTAAGAGACCGAGGGTCTCTTGTTGTAAAGAAATTTGAACACAAAGGAAGGGTTGTCCTTGTGTGGTTCAGAACTTGTAAAGGGCTTTTGCAAGATAGTGGAACTCTCAAGCGGGTTTCTTGGGGACTGGACGTAGGCACAAGGGTGTGGCTGAACCAGTATAAATCTGAGTTTGTAATCTTTCTTCCCTTAAACTCTTTTATTGTTTATTGCTTATTACTTATTGTTTCTATTTAGTAAGATTAATTTGCATAATTATTTAGGAGTTCATTTTGAAAGAAATCTTGGGATTTGGGTTAAATTCAAAATAGAACTTTTAATTAAGAAAAAAGATTGTGATATCTTAATTCAACCCCCCCCCCCCCCCCCGCTTAAGATATTTGAGACCACTTTTCTAACAATAGTGCACTTAATGCATGTGAAATTACAAAATTATCCCTAATACAAAAACTAGTCTAGATGCCCTAAAATACAAAGGCTAAAAAATCCTACATTACTAAGGTATCCTTCCTACACCATGGAGCCCTAAATACATGGCCCAAAAATAATGAAACTCTAATATAATATGTACAAAGATAAGTGGGCTCATACTTAGCTCATGGACCAAAAATCTACCCTAAAGCTTATGAGAATCCTAGGGCCTTCTTCAGTAGCTCCAGCCTAATCTTCTTGGAGTCTTCTATCCAATGCCCTTGGGGGGTAGGATTGAATCAGTAATGGATCTTGATGCAATTGGGGTTTCAAGGGGGAAGATTAGTGATTCATGTTTGCTCTGTGTTGATTACGTTTCAATGTTGTGCTAGTCTATATGTGGGTTCATCAATTTCAAGAATATTAAATAATATGTTAGATGCTAGACAATCAATCACTCAATGACTCAAACATTTCTTAAGATTTTAATGAAAATAAAGATATAAATTTGTGTTAACCATTTTGTTGCATGTAAGTTGTCGCAACCTACCCTTCGATGGGAGGGCGAGGCGAAAAAAAAGTGCATCTTCTAAAAAGAAAACGCGCAGGAGTCGCCACCAACGTTTATTCGATGGAAAATGTTAGAAAAACCGAAAAGAGGTTTGCGAATTTTGAAAAGAAGGGTTTGGGAGTTGTTTATGCATAGGGAACGTATTAGCCCCCCACGCGCACGTCACAAGGGACGACAGCCTTTAATCGAGTGTGCAAAAATGTGACTTCAATATTTTTTATTTTCCCTTTTTATATTTTTTATTTTTTGGGGTCGATAAGGGTGTTGCCCTTGTTCCTACGTATCCTCACGTGCGATGAGGAATATAGACCTACGTAGTTCTTTAAGTCTGAATGTTTGTGTTAAATTATTTTTATGTTTTTGAAAGATTTATTTTAATTGCGGACAAAGAGTCGTTTAAGGCGTTGGACCTTGAAACGATGTTTTGAATTTTGACAACGGGGAGAATCATTAAGGCGTTGGACCTTTGAAACAATCTCAAGTGATATTTGATGAAATGAAGTTTAGTTATGAGTTGGTTTTATCTTGGTTTTGTTTATTAACTTTCAATCTTTTTAAAGACAATTTTATGGCACTAGTGATCGGTTAAGTTTAAACTTTACAAAAAAAACGAGATCACTGATGATAGAAGGAGGAGACGAATGTGCATATAATAACAAGAGGGGACCCCTAAGGGTACATAGATCACATTCACACCTTGAAGAAAAGAAAAGCAAAACCAACTAACTGTTGCACGAAGAACACAGAACAAGAAAACGACGCAGGGAATGATCACGGTGGTGATTCGATAGTGCCTAGGCTTCGTTCCCTCTTCTTTCTTCTTATTCTTTCTCTTTTCTCTCAATCCTATCCACCTCTAAGCCTTTTTTCTCTAAAACACCCCTAGGATGCCTATTTATAGGCAAAAGGCCACCTTGGGGTGGTTGCAGCTCGCCCAGGCGAGCTAAAACTTAATCCTGAAGCAGTGAGCTCGCCCAGGCGAGCTAGTCCCTTAGCCTTGAAGTTATTTGGTGGCCCAGGCAAGCCAAATGCTGGCCTAGGCGAGCTGGGGTCTAGGAAAAACAAGGAAAAGACCCTTTTGCCCTCCTTTCTTGGCATCTTTTGTCTTCCTGATCGGAACATCGAATGGTTTCTTGCTTTGAACTGTAACTGGCATTCAACACCATAAGTCGACTAGCAAGGATCAAAAGATCAACGAACGATAGTCCCTAGATTAAATTAGGGTATGACAATTGCCCCTCTTTACTTATCTTTTATTGGAAATAAAAGGGAAGTAAAGATAAGGACACTAATTTAGTTCGAGCGACCTTGCTATCTAAAATGGACGACAGAGAAAACAAAAGAAATTAAACTAAAAAAGCAAAAGGACATTGAAGTCCTATAACACCAAACAGAGGACCTTGAAGCCTTTTAAAAAAACGTAAAAAGGGAGGACATTGAAGTCCTATAAAGCATAAGAGCAGAAGTCATTTGATGTTTTTTTTTAAAGCGTAGAAATAGAGGATGTTGAGTCTTAAGAAGCATAAAGACAAGGACACTGAGTCCTATGAAAGATAAAGACAAGGACATTAAGTCCTATGAAAGACAGAAGACTTTGAAGTCTTATAAAGTGTAAAAGACATAAGACATTGAAGTCTTTGAAATGTAAATGATTGAAGACATTGTAGTCTTTGAAATGTAAAAGACAGAGGACTTTGAGTCCTATGAAGGATAAAGGCGAGGATGTTGAGTCCTATGAAAGATAAAGGCGAGGACTTTGATTCCTATGAAAGATAAAGGCGAGGACTTTGAGTCCTCTGAAAGATAAAGGCGAGGACTTTGAGTCCTATGAAGGATAAAGGTGAGGACTTTGAGTCCTATGAAAGATAAATGCGAGGACTTTAAGTCCTATGAAAGATAAAGGTGAGGACTTTGAGTCCTATGAAATCATAAAGCTAAGGACATTGAGTCCTATGAAACAAGCCAATAGGTACTAGTACCAAAGGACTCAACCTTATGAGAAAGCAAAAGGTTGACTCTTTGAGAGGGCCTCTCATCCTAAACTCAAAAGATAGGACATTAGATTTGGGAAATTGGTATATAAAGAGAAGTCTATGAACTTATAGTCTAATATGAACATGATTTTTGGGATGCAGATGCATGCAACCTTCATCTTGAAATGCAGTAAATGTAGGCTTTGTATCTAGTAATGCAAAAGGTTTTGAATCATGAAAATTGTATAATGCTCATGACATTCTTTCCTATTTTTGTGATTTTGATTTTGATTTTGATTTGATTTTTTTTACTTTTTTTTCTTTTTTGTGGAAAACACAGATTGACTGTCTCTTTCTAAAAGACGTGATAACTCATGAGACCTCATTCTATCTTTTTGCAAATCTCTTTGGGGACTCCCTCAGAGTGTATGTTTTGTTTGATTTAGTCACTTGACAATTTTGGAGTGATGGCAATGGAGCCATTTGACATTTAATCAATCAATTGAAACATTGATCCTAGGGTTTTCCTTTCTTTTTGTTTAAAACCTTCCATTATTCTGCACAACAAGGAAACATAAGGCTTTGGGATCGATCATGTGCCCCATTGAAGGATGGCAATGGATTGTCACACTTTGGTATGTGACCAAGTGAAACTTTCCTAATTTAAAGTCATAGAGTGATGCCAAGGGTCTGTCGATCCCACTGAAACTCGATGACATGGGCTAATCCTGAAAGAATTTATACAACAAAGGCTACCCTTGGATTCAAAAGGAATCCTAAGGAGTCTACATGAGTGACTAACATTAGATGTACCCTACTATCACAATTGTCTTTGGGCATTTTCCACAAGCACCTGGCCGGATGAGTTTTCTTCTCAAATGTGCAAGTGCGAAACCTCGAGGATTCTCTTTATATATATATATATATATATATATATATATATATATATATATATATATATATATATATATATATATATATATATATATATATATATATATATATATATATATATTAATCTTTTAACAATCACAAGCGTGTGCAGGTTCAATTCTAGAATCCCAACTTAAAAGCAAAATTAGTCATTCCTTGATCCACATGGGTTTTATTGGGCTTGTAACATGGTCAGGGGTAAGAGGGCTATGAAAGAAAGGACCAGAGAGGCTCAAAGAGTGTTTAAGGGTTATATTGAGTAAGAACCTCGAGAGTGTTGCTCATACCTTTATTCATTTCAACTTTTGGGTTGGGCTCTACTCCTTTTGTCTTATACATTAATCCTTATTGCACTTTTTCTTTCCTTGTAAAATCTTGAGATCTTTCGTCTCTTTTTTCTTACTCGCCTTTGGAGGATTTTATTTTCTTTTTCTTTTCTTTGTTGCCCAACTTCATGCATGTGTTGTTTGCATTGCTCTTTCCGTCAGTTTAGCGGTGGTTCCTACTCAGGGTTTCTATTTTGTTTTTGTTGTTTTTTGTGTTGCTTTTGGAAAACAAGCATGCTTTGGCTCAGAGGCGGTAGCAAGGGATTAATTAGTGTTTGGGATATTGAAACACGACCATGTGTCTTTTCAAATCTTGACTTAGATCCTTTTGTAGTTTGGGTTTTGGGACAAAACCTTTGATAAATGCTCCTTATTCTTTCTTCTTTTTATTTTTTTATCCTAATTTTTGCCTAGGCCACCCTTTCGGATTTTCGACCTACTGGGTAAGAACTTCTAATCTGCCCTTGTCGCAACCTGCCCTCCGGTAGGGGCGCAAAAAGGCCTCTCGTGCGGGCCAAGGGTGCATCTTCCATCGAAGGAAAACGCGTGGAGTCGCTACCAATGTTTATTCGAGGAAAATATCAGAAAAACCAAAAAGACGATGGTCTGCATATTTTGAAAATGAGGGTTCGGGAGTTGTTTACGCACAGAGAAGGTATTAGCACCCTACCTACTCATCACAAGGGACGACAGCCTTCAATCAAATGTGCAAATATGACTTCAAAACTATGTATTTTCCTTTTTTATGTTTTTATGTATTTTTCCCTTTTTTAATTTTTTTTATCTTGTTTTGCTTTTTATGATTTTTACATTTTTGTGGTCGACAAGGGTGTTTCCCTCGCTCCTACGTATCCTCAATTGCAATGAGGAAATCACACCTACGTAGTTCTTTAAGAACTAAACATTGGTTAAGTTGTTTTTTATCTTTTTTCGCAAGATTGATTTTATCTGAACAAAAGTCGTTTAAGGCGTTGGACCTTTAAACGATCTTTTGATTCTTGAAAGGAGAGAATCATTAAGGCGCTGGACCCTTTGAACGATCTCTTGATTTTTTTAATAGAGAGAATCGCTAAGGCGTTGGACCCTTTTGGACGATCTCTTGATTTTTGAAAAGAGAGAAACGTTAAGGCGTTGGACCTTTAACGATCTCTTGTTTTTGAAAGGAGAAAAACGTTAAGGCGTTGGACCTCTAACGATCTCTTGTTTTTGAAAGGAGAGAAACGTTAAGGCGTTGTACCTCTTACGATCTCTTGGTTTTTGAAAAGAGAGAAAAGTTAAGGCGTTGGACCTTTAATAATCTCTTGATTTTGAAAAGAGAGAATCGTTAAGGTGTCAAACCTTTAACGATCTCTTGTGTTAGTGCTTAGCTTTACTGAGCTTTAAAAGATTGGCTAAAATTTTGTTAAAACATAAGCACTTAGACAATGAAGGAAAGCTGGAGTTGCTGCACATGATGTCCAACGTTATGACAAGGAATCAGATTGGGCTGCACAATGCATAAGTCAAGATAAAATGTCAAATGAAGAATTGAAGCTGCAGGATCCACGATGTCGGACACGATGTCCTGACATCCGGCCCGAAAATACTGGACACATAAATCGGTTATATCTTTAACAGATTAATGTGCAGTTAGCAACAGATTTGGCAATCTATCTTTAGGAACGAATTAAAAGATAATTAAAGTTCGAATTACAAACTTGAATAGTTCGTTCAGGGATTAAAGATTAAAGATAAAAACTAAAAGATCAAACTGTATCTTTTAGATCTTTAAGTGCAGATTTTCAGGAAAATGATAGATCTCATCCAGCACAAGTAGTTGCAGCCCAGATACGCACACTGCTATAAAAACATGAAGGCTGCACGAGTTTTCTACCAAGTCCGGGATTGAAGAGTTATTTTGTGAGTTTTGGGACTTGAGTGTTTTGTGAGCCACCTTGATGTTACTCTAACATCAAGTGTTGGACCTGTGTGTGTAGAGTTGATCTCTATTGTTCAGAGAGTAATCTCTGGTGTGTATTTGATTTAATTGTAAACACGGGAGAGTGATTGAGAGGGAGTGAGAGGGGTTCTCATATCTAAGAGTGGCTCTTAGGTAGAGGTTGCACGGGTAGTGGTTAGGTGAGAAGGTTGTAAACAGTGGCTGTTAGATCTTCGAACTAACACTATTTTAGTGGATTTCCTCCCTGGCTTGGTAGCCCCCAGATGTAGGTGACGTTGCACCGAACTGGGTTAACAATTCTCTTGTGTTATTCACTTGTTTAATCTGTTCATACGGTCATATACATTCTGCATGTTCTGAAGCGCGATGTCGTGACATCCTGTACGACATCTGTCCCCAGTATCAGAATTTCAATTGGTATCAGAGCGGGCACTCTAAATCACTGAGTGAGATCTAGGGAGATAAATTCTGATGAACATGGAGAAAGAAGGAGGACCAGTGAACAGACCACCAATTCTGGATGGAACCAACTATGAATACTGGAAAGCAAGGATGGTGGCCTTCCTCAAATCACTGGATAGCAGAACCTGGAAAGCTGTCATCAAAGGCTGGGAACATCCCAAGATGCTGGACACAGAAGGAAAGCCCACAAATGAATTGAAGCCAGAAGAAGACTGGACAAAAGAAGAAGACGAATTGGCACTTGGAAACTCCAAAGCCTTGAATGCTCTATTCAATGGAGTTGACAAGAATATCTTCAGACTGATCAACACATGCACAGTGGCCAAGGATGCATGGGAGATCCTGAAAACCACTCATGAAGGAACCTCCAAAGTGAAGATGTCAAGATTGCAACTATTGGCTACAAAATTCGAAAATCTGAAGATGAAGGAGGAAGAGTGTATTCATGACTTCCACATGAACATTCTTGAAATTGCCAATGCTTGCACTGCCTTGGGAGAAAGGATGACAGATGAAAAGCTGGTGAGAAAGATCCTCAGATCTTTGCCTAAGAGATTTGACATGAAAGTCACTGCAATAGAGGAGGCCCAAGACATTTGCAACATGAGAGTAGATGAACTCATTGGTTCCCTTCAAACCTTTGAGCTAGGACTCTCGGATAGGACTGAAAAGAAGAGCAAGAATCTGGCATTCGTGTCCAATGATGAAGGAGAAGAAGATGAGTATGACCTGGATACTGATGAAGGTCTGACTAACGCAGTTGTGCTCCTTGGAAAACAGTTCAACAAAGTGCTGAACAGAATGGACAGGAGGCAGAAACCACATGTCCGGAACATCCCTTTCGACATCAGGAAAGGTAGTGAATACCAGAAAAGGTCAGAAGAAAAGCCCAGTCACAGCAAAGGAATTCAATGCCATGGGTGTGAAGGCTATGGACACATCAAAGCTGAATGTCCCACTCATCTCAAGAAGCAGAGGAAAGGACTTTCTGTATGTCGGTCTGATGATACAGAGAGTGAACAAGAAAGTGATTCTGACAGAGATGTGAATGCACTCACTGGGAGATTTGAATCTGCTGAAGATTCAAGTGATACAGATAGTGAAATCACTTTTGATGAGCTTGCTATATCCTATAGAGAACTATGCATCAAAAGTGAGAAGATTCTTCAGCAAGAAGCACAACTAAAGAAGGTCATTGCAAATCTGGAGGCTGAGAAGGAGGCACATGAAGAGGAAATCTCTGAACTTAAAGGAGAAATTGGTCTTCTGAACTCTAAACTGGAAAACATGACAAAATCAATAAAGATGCTGAATAAAGGCTCAGATTTGCTTGATGAGGTGCTACAGCTTGGGAAGAATGTTGGAAACCAGAGAGGACTTGGATTTAATCATAAGTCTGCTGGCAGAACAACCATGACAGAATTTGTTCCTGCCAAAAACAGCACTGGAGCCACGATGTCACAACATCGGTCTCGACATCATGGAACACAGCAGAAAAGGAGCAAAAGAAAGAAGTGGAGGTGTTACTACTGTGGCAAGTATGGTCACATAAAGCCCTTTTGCTATCATTTACATGGCCATCCACATCATGGAACTCAAAGTAGCAGCAGTGGAAGGAAGATGATGTGGGTTCCAAAACACAAGACTGTTAGTCTTGTTGTTCATACTTCACTTAGGGCATCAGCTAAGGAAGATTGGTACCTAGATAGCGGCTGCTCCAGACACATGACAGGAGTTAAAGAATTCCTGGTGAACATTGAACCTTGCTCCACTAGCTATGTGACATTTGGAGATGGCTCTAAAGGAAAGATCATTGGAATGGGAAAGCTAGTCCATGATGGACTTCCTAGTCTGAACAAAGTACTGCTGGTGAAGGGACTGACTGCAAACCTGATCAGCATCAGTCAGTTGTGTGATGAAGGATTCAATGTAAACTTCACAAAGTCAGAATGCTTGGTGACAAATGAGAAAAGTGAAGTTCTAATGAAGGGCAGCAGATCAAAGGACAACTGTTACCTATGGACACCTCAAGAAACCAGTTACTCCTCCACATGTCTATCCTCCAAAGAAGATGAAGTCAAAATATGGCATCAAAGATTTGGACATCTGCACTTAAGAGGCATGAAGAAAATCATTGACCAAGGTGCTGTTAGAGGCATTCCCAATCTGAAAATAGAAGAAGGCAGAATCTGTGGTGAATGTCAGATTGGAAAGCAAGTCAAGATGTCCCACCAGAAGCTTCAACATCAGACCACTTCCAGGGTGCTGGAACTACTTCACATGGACTTGATGGGGCCTATGCAAGTTGAAAGCCTTGGAGGAAAAAGGTATGCCTATGTTGTTGTGGATGATTTCTCCAGATTTACCTGGGTCAACTTTATCAGAGAGAAATCAAACACCTTTGAAGTATTCAAGGAGTTGAGTCTAAGACTTCAAAGAGAAAAAGACTGTGTCATCAAGAGAATCAGGAGTGACCATGGCAGAGAGTTTGAAAACAGCAAGTTCACTGAATTCTGCACATCTGAAGGCATCACTCATGAGTTCTCTGCAGCCATTACACCACAACAAAATGGCATAGTTGAAAGGAAAAACAGGACTTTGCAAGAGGCTGCTAGGGTCATGCTTCATGCCAAAGAACTTCCCTATAATCTCTGGGCTGAAGCCATGAACACAGCATGCTACATCCACAACAGAGTCACACTTAGAAGAGGGACTCCAACCACACTGTATGAAATCTGGAAAGGGAGGAAGCCAACTGTCAAGCACTTCCACATCTTTGGAAGTCCATGTTACATTTTGGCAGATAGAGAGCAAAGGAGAAAGATGGATCCCAAGAGTGATGCAGGGATATTCTTGGGATACTCTACAAACAGCAGAGCATATAGAGTATTCAATTCCAGAACCAGAACTGTGATGGAATCCATCAATGTGGTTGTTGATGACCTAACTCCAGCAAGAAAGAAGGATGTCGAAGAAGATGTCAGAACATCGGGAGACAATGTAGCAGATACAACTAAAAGTGCAGAAAATGCAGAAAACTCTGATTCTGCTACAGATGAACCAAACATCAATCAACCTGACAAGAGTCCCTCCATTAGAATCCAGAAGATGCACCCCAAGGAGCTGATTATAGGAGATCCAAACAAAGGAGTCACTACAAGATCAAGGGAGATTGAGATTGTCTCCAATTCATGTTTTGTCTCCAAAATTGAGCCCAAAAATGTGAAAGAGGCACTGACTGATGAGTTCTGGATCAATGCTATGCAAGAAGAATTGGAGCAATTCAAAAGGAATGAAGTTTGGGAGCTAGTTCCTAGGCCCGAGGGAACTAATGTGATTGGCACCAAGTGGATCTTCAAGAACAAAACCAATGAAGAAGGTGTTATAACCAGAAACAAGGCCAGACTTGTTGCTCAAGGCTACACTCAGATTGAAGGTGTAGACTTTGATGAAACTTTCGCTCCTGTTGCTAGACTTGAGTCCATCAGATTGTTACTTGGCGTAGCTTGCATCCTCAAATTCAAGCTGTACCAGATGGATGTGAAAAGCGCGTTTCTGAATGGATACTTGAATGAAGAAGCCTATGTGGAGTAGCCAAAGGGATTTGTAGATCCAACTCATCCAGATCATGTATACAGGCTCAAGAAGGCTCTCTATGGATTGAAGCAAGCTCCAAGAGCTTGGTATGAAAGGCTAACAGAGTTCCTTACTCAGCAAGGGTATAGGAAGGGAGGAATTGACAAGACTCTCTTTGTCAAACAAGATGCTGAAAACTTGATGATAGCACAGATATATGTTGATGACATTGTGTTTGGAGGAATGTCGAATGAGATGCTTCGACATTTTGTCCAACAGATGCAATCTGAATTTGAGATGAGTCTTGTTGGAGAGCTGACTTATTTTCTGGGACTCCAAGTGAAGCAGATGGAAGACACCATATTCCTCTCACAAAGCAAGTATGCAAAGAACATTGTCAAGAAGTTTGGGATGGAAAATGCCAGCCATAAAAGAACACCTGCACCTACTCACTTGAAGCTGACAAAAGATGAAGCTGGCACCAGTGTTGATCAAAGTCTGTACAGAAGCATGATTGGGAGCTTACTATATTTAACAGCAAGCAGACCTGACATCACCTTTGCAGTAGGTGTGTGTGTAAGATATCAAGCCAATCCCAAGATAAGTCACTTGAATCAAGTAAAGAGAATTCTGAAATATGTAAATGGCACCAGTGACTATGGGATTATGTACTGTCATTGTTCAGATTCAATGCTGGTTGGGTATTGTGATGCTGATTGGGCTGGAAGTGCAGATGACAGAAAAAGCACTTCTGGTGGATGTTTCTACTTGGGAACCAATCTTATTTCATGGTTCAGCAAGAAGCAGAACTGTGTGTCCCTATCTACTGCAGAAGCAGAGTATATTGCAGCAGGAAGCAGCTGTTCACAACTAGTTTGGATGAAGTAGATGCTCAAGGAGTACAATGTCGAACAAGATGTCATGACATTGTACTGTGACAACTTGAGTGCTATTAATATTTCAAAAAATCCTGTTCAACACAGCAGAACCAAGCACATTGACATTAGACATCACTATATTAGAGATCTTGTTGATGATAAAGTGATCACGCTGAAGCACGTTGACACTGAGGAACAAATAGCAGATATTTTCACAAAGGCATTGGATGCAAATCAGTTTGAAAAACTGAGGGGCAAGCTGGGCATTTGTCTGCTAGAAGACTTATAGCAATTACTTCTATCTGAATGTGCTCAAACGTTAATAGCACATTCACTACTGGGCCAAAACAGATTTGACCGTTGCTTCACACGACCCTTTACATTCCTCATTCAAACTTATATTTTCGTGGTAATCCCGTTTTCAGCATTCCCCAACAGCTCTCAGAAATTCACGAAACCATTCCAAAGGCTCTGCTTCTCCATGGCTACCTCACCAAAAGAAACTTCAGCTCCTGGTTCACCCTCTGTACCATCATCTCCATCATCCACCAAAGCACCATCAAACCAGGAACAACCTGAATTCAATATCCAACCCATACAAATGATTCCTAGTTCAGCCCCTGGTCCTGAGAAACTGGTCCCCAAACGACAACAGGGAGTGAAGACTTCTGAAAACCCTAGCCTTGCAACAAGTCCTAGGGAAGTAGACACGGAGATGGATAAGAAGATCCGCAGTATTGTGAGTAACATTCTGAAAAATGCTTCTGTGCCTGATGCTGATGAAGATGTTCCAACATCTTCCACCCCGAATGTCTCTGTCCCTGATGCTGATAAAGATGTTCCAACATCTTCCACCCCAAATGTTTCTGTCCCTGATGCTGATAAAGATGTTCCAACATCTTTCACCCCAAATGCTGAAGACCCCTCTTCATCCAGCAAAGAGGAATCAACAGAGGAAGAGGATCAAGCCACAGAGGAGACCCCTGCACCAAGGGCACCAGAACCTGCTCCAGGTGACCTCATTGACCTAGAAGAAGTAGAATCTGATGAGGAACCCATTGCCAACAAGTTGGCACCTGGCATTGCAGAAAGACTACAAAGCAGAAAGGGAAAAACCCCCATTACTAGGTCTGGACGAATCAAAACTATGGCACAGAAGAAGAGCACACCAATCACTCCTACCACATCCAGATGGAGCAAAGTTGCAATCCCTTCCAAGAAGAGGAAAGAAATTTCCTCATCCGATTCTGATGATGATGTCGAACTAGATGTTCCCGACATCAAGAGGGCCAAGAAATCAGGGAAAAAGGTGCCTGGAAATGTCCCTGATGCACCATTGGACAACATCTCATTCCACTCCATTGGCAATGTTGAAAGGTGGAAATTTGTATATCAACGCAGGATTGCTTTAGAAAGAGAACTGGGAAGAAATGCCTTGGATTGCAAGGAGACCATGGACCTCATCAAGGCTGCTGGACTGATGAAAACTGTCACCAAGTTGGGAGATTGCTATGAAAGTCTAGTCAGGGAATTCATTGTCAACATTCCCTCTGACATAACAAACAGAAAGAGTGATGAGTATCAGAAAGTGTTTGTCAGAGGAAAATGTGTTAGATTCTCCCCTGCTGTGATCAACAAGTACCTGGGCAGACCAACTGAAGGAGTGGTGGATATTGCTGTTTCTGAGCATCAAATTGCCAAGGAAATCACTGCCCAACGAGTCCAGCATTGGCCAAAGAAAGGGAAGCTTTCTGCAGGAAAGCTAAGTGTGAAGTATGCAATCCTGCACAGGATTGGGGCTGCAAACTGGGTACCCACCAATCATACTTCCACTGTTGCCACAGGTTTGGGTAAATTTCTGTATGCTGTTGGAACCAAGTCCAAATTTAATTTTGGAAACTATATTTTTGATCAAACTGTTAAGCATTCAGAATCTTTTGCTGTCAAATTACCCATTGCCTTCCCAACTGTATTGTGTGGCATTATGTTGAGTCAACATCCCAATATCTTAAACAACATTGACTCTGTGATGAAGAGAGAATCTGCTCTGTCCCTGCATTACAAACTGTTTGAGGGGACACATGTCCCAGACATTGTCTCGACATCAGGGAAAGCTGCTGCTTCAGGTGCTGTGTCCAAGGATGCTTTGATTGCTGAACTCAAGGACACATGCAAGGTGCTGGAAGCAACCATCAAAGCCACCACAGAGAAGAAAATGGAGAACGGCTGATCCAAAGACTCTCAGACAGTGGCATTGATGATGGTGAAGCAGCTGAGGAAGAAGAAGAAGCAGCTGAGGAAGAAGAAGCAGTTGAGGAAGAGGAAGATGCAGCAGAAGATACAGAATCAGATGATGATGATTCTGAAGCCACCCCATGACCATCAGACCTTTATTTTTGTTTTTACTTTTACTAGTTATTGGTCTGTAATATATGCACACTAATATTAGCATGCATTCTACTTTTGTCAAATTCTGTCTAAAAAGGGGGAGTAATAGTATTGTGCATGATTTATGATTTTGAGTAAGTAGGATACGATGTATGCATGATTCATGATTTTGAGGGGGAGTTGTATGTATATGATTTTGAGGGGGAGACTGCTGCTGATGATGACTGATGTAAGCTACTGTAACTACTAGTAGCTAATAGAAGATGCTGCAGTAAGAGCATGGAGACAGGGGGAGCAGAATATGATTTTGAGGGGGAGACTGCTGCTGATGATGACTGATGTAAGCTACTGTAACTACTAGTAGCTAATAGAAGATGCTGCAGTAAGAGCATGGAGACAGGGGGAGCAGAAAGCTGATGTCACGTGAGATGTCTTGACATCCTGGAAACGACTTGCAACTTGCAGAATTTTGCTGTCGCCACTACAAATTCCGCTGTGCTTGATTACTCTGATAATGAAAGTTGCTGATCCCACTTGCATAACTGCTCGTACCTGCTCAGGAAGCGTCTAAGTATGTTTTAGACAAAATTTGCCAAAGGGGGAGATTGTTAGTGCTTAGCTTTACTGAGCTTTAAAAGATTGGCTAAAATTTTGTTAAAACATAAGCACTTAGACAATGAAGGAAAGCTGGAGTTGTTGCACATGATGTCCAACGTTATGACAAGGAATCAGATTGGGCTGCACAATGCATAAGTCAAGATAAAATGTCAAATGAAGAATTGAAGCTGCAGGATCCACGATGTCGGACACGATGTCCTGACATCCGGCCCGAAAATACTGGACACATAAATCGGTTATATCTTTAACAAATTAATGTGCAGTTAGCAACAGATTTGGCGATCTATCTTTAGGAACGAATTAAAAGATAATTAAAGTTCGAATTACAAACTTGAATAGTTCGTTCAGGGATTAAAGATTAAAGATAAAAACTAAAAGATCAAACTGTATCTTTTAGATCTTTAAGTGCAGATTTTCAGGAAAATGATAGATCTCATCCAGCACAAGTAGTTGCAGCCCAGATACGCACACTGCTATATAAACATGAAGGCTGCACGAGTTTTCTACCAAGTCCGGGATTGAAGAGTTATTTTGTGAGTTTTGGGACTTGAGTGTTTTGTGAGCCACCTTGATGTTACTCTAACATCAAGTGTTGGACCTGTGTGTGTAGAGTTGATCTCTATTGTTCAGAGAGTAATCTCTGGTGTGTATTTGATTTAATTGTAAACACGGGAGAGTGATTGAGAGGGAGTGAGAGGGGTTCTCATATCTAAGAGTGGCTCTTAGGTAGAGGTTGCACGGGTAGTGGTTAGGTGAGAAGGTTGTAAACAGTGGCTGTTAGATCTTCGAACTAACACTATTTTAGTGGATTTCCTCCCTGGCTTGGTAGCCCCCAGATGTAGGTGACGTTGCACCGAACTGGGTTAACAATTCTCTTGTGTTATTCACTTGTTTAATCTGTTCATACGGTCATATACATTCTGCATGTTCTGAAGCGCGATGTCGTGACATCCTGTACGACATCTGTCCCCAGTATCAGAATTTCATCTTGATTTTTATGGAAGGAGAGAAACGTTAAGGCGTTGGACCTTTAACAATCTCTCCCTTTTGGGGTCCACAAAAGCGAAGTTTTTGCTCCTATGTATCCTCAATTGCGGTGAGGAAATCAAACCTGCGTAGTTCTTTAAGAAACGGTAAAGTTATGCGGTGTGTTGATTTTATACTTTTGAACGGTCCATTTTAACCAATAAAAGCAAAGAGGACCGTTTGAGGCGTTGGACCTTAAAATGGTTTCAAATGACCTTTTCGCCGATAAAGCTTGATTTGTGAGTTGATTTTAGCCTTAGTTTCACTAGGTTATTTATCAACTCTTTAAAAAAGAACATTCAAAGTAAAATGTCTAATTGGAACTTATTTTATTATTTTTTGATTTAACCGAGGTTATGGCATGAACGATCGGTTGAATTTTATTTTAACAGTGATTAAGCGAGATTACAACACAAATGATCAGTTGAATTTTATTTTAAAGATGATTAAACAAGATTACAACTCAAACGATCGGTTGAAATTCATTAAAACATTGATTAAGTGAGATTATAGCTTAAACGTTCGGTCAAAACTCACTTAAAACAAAAGAAAAGAATACCAGAAGCAGAAGAATGAAAAGGAAAACATACAAAGCAAGAATGGACCCCTAAGGGTGCATAGAATGAATTCAAAGCTTCAAAATAAAAAAACTAACTGGTTGAAGATCGACGAACGATGAAGAACGAACGAAGAACGATTAAGAACGAACAAAGAACAGTGAAGAACGTTCACGGAATTGATCACGGAAACATTACGGAAGCGCCTCGACCTTGATTTTCCTCTTCTTTCTCCTTCTTTTCACTAATTTTAAGCGAAGTATGCTTGCCCAGGGTGTTGAACCCCTTCCCTCAGCCTCCCACGCCCCTTTTATAGCCAAAATAGGGGAGAAGTTTGCCGCCCAGCTCGCCCAGGCGAGTTGGTTGCTTACTGATGAAGTTTCCTAAGGGCACCCTCGAAATTGATCAGTTCACCCCCCCCATTTTTTTTTACATCTCCTTCCGAAACATCACGAAACTTTACGGATTGTGCAGCAATTAGCATTTCAATTTGGCTAGCAAAAGTCCGCACATTGACAAACAAATTGTCCCTGACGAAATTAGGGTATGACAACCCCCGGGTTTGCTTGAGGCTCATGCATGGTGCCTCTCATTGCCCCAGTGTAGGGCTCTGAGGTATATGTTGTTGTAGTTTTTCATGACCTTGTAGCAAGAAGAAATGAAAGAAACTGTGCAAGTTCTCGAAAAAGAATTTTCAAGAACAAGAAATATTTAAAGAATTTTCCATTAATAGATTAAGTCAAATGACTCTCGTTCTTCACAACTCATTTTATCTCAAAAAGGAAACTTTTAAGAATGATAAAGTGAGGTCACATGAATGTCTGTACTTCTTATTTTGATTTGAAACACAATCAATCAAATGTTTTTTCTTTTGAACTATACTTGTCGCTTACGACACCCCCACCAAACGTGTAGAACGAGCAATTTCTGATTGAACAGACTTGGAGATCAACTCAGGAGCGTAGGTCACTTGAGCAAACAAACCAACGATGTACATTCACATTTTAGAGAATGTTAAATAAATATGCAAAGATGTAATTGTGAGAGAATGAGAGGCAAGGACATCAAATTTATCCATATTATTAGCATTGTGACTATTGTTTACAGTAATGACATAAACCTGAAAACCCTAATGAGTCCTTGGGAACATCTAACAACAACCTTCAAATTGCCCCATGCATAGTACATAGTATTGCTTGACGACATTAGAATTCGCGAGTGATTCTCCTCCTCGAATCTCAGCCAGCCTGCATCAATCAGACTTTGCACCTTATGTTTCAGGATCATACAATGCTCAATGGAATGCCCTAGAACTCCCCCATGATAAGCACATGTCACATTGGGGTTGTATCCTCTAGGAAACATAGGTTGAGAAATCTTTGTTGGGCTTATGACTGCCATCGCATTATCAAGCAGATAAGGGAGTAAGTCAGCATATGGCATTGGAATTGGGGTGAATTCTACAGGCTTCTTTTCTGGAAAGTTCCTTCCCTGGTTGGTGTTTTGATTGGTATTGGGGGTGGTGTTTGGTCTTGGATGTGCATCAGGTGGATTTTGTGGCCGATTTGGGGGTCGCTAGTGGAGTCGCCATCTGTCGCAACCTACCCTTCGACAGGAGGGCAAGGCGAAAAAAAAAGTGTGTCTTCTAAAAAGAAAATGCGTAAGAGTCGCCACCAATGTTTATTCGAGGGAAAATGTTAGAAAACTGAAAAGAGGTCTGCAAAATTTTGAAAAGAATGGTTCGGGAGTTATTTACGCATAGGGAAGGTATTAGCACCCCACGCGCCCGTCACAAGGGGCGATAGCCTTTAATCGAATGTGCAAAAATGTGACTTCAATATTATTTATTTCCCTTTTTATATATTTTTTATTTTTTGGGGTCGACAAAGGTGTTGCCCTTGTTCCTACGTATCCTCAGGTGCGATGAGGAATTCAGACCTACGTAGTTCTTTAAGTCTGAATGTTTGTGTGTTAAATTGTTTTTATGTTTTTGAAAGATTTATTTTAATTGTGAACAAAGAGTCGTTTAAGGCGTTGGACCTTGAAATGATGCTTTGAATTTTGACAATCGGGGAGAATCGTTAAGGCGTTGGACCTTTGAAACAATCTCAAGTGATATTTGATGAAATGAAGTTTAGTTATAAGTTGGTTTTATCTTGGTTTTGTTTATTAACTTTCAATCTTTTTAAAGACAATTTTACGGCACTAGTGATCGGTTGAGTTTAAACTTTACAAAAAAAATGAGATCACCGATGATAGATGGAGGAGATGAATGTGCACATAATAACAAGGGGAAACCCCTATGGGTACATAGATCACATTCAAACCTTGAAGAAAAGAAAAGCAAAACCAACCAACTGTTGCACGAAGAACACGGAACAAGAAAACGACGCAGGGAATGATCACGGTGGTGATTCGGTAGCGCCTTGGCTTCGTTTCCTCTTCTTTCTTCTTCTTCTTTCTCTCTTCTCTCAATTCTCTCCACCTCTGAGCCTTTTTTCCTCTAAAACACCCCTAGAATGCTTATTTATAGGCAAAAGGCCACCTTGGGGCGGTTGCAGCTCGACCGGGTGAGCTGAAACTTAACCCTAAAGCAGTGAGCTCGCCCAGGCGAGCTAGTCCCTTAGCCTTGAATATTTTTGGTGGCCCAGGCGAGCCAAATGCTGGCCTAGGCGAGTTGGGGCCTATGAAAAACAAGGAAAAGACCTTTTTGCACTCCTTTTCTGGGTATCTTTTGTCTTCCTGATCGAAACATTGAATGGTTCCTTGCTTTGCACTGTAACTAGAGTTCAACATCGTAAGTCGACTAACAACGATCAAAAGATCAACGAATGATAGTCCTCGGACGAAATTAGGGTATGACATAAGTCAATAGTTTTGGCGACGGGAAGGAACACCATGTAAGACTTGTCCATGAATCAATACCTCTTCTACGGGAAGCATAAAGTATGTGTCCTGTCTATCCAAACACTAACTAAAATATGCATGTTTATTTGAATTATCAATTTATGTTAGCTTATATGATTCTATTTAAAAGGAATAAATTTGTGGATCAATCTTATATTTCATTTTATAAGTCTAACAACCATATTGAGTTATGAATGATAGTTCTGTTGGATCAAGTGGCCTCAGAATAATTAAGAAGAGGGGGGTTGAATTAATTATTAACTAACATTTACTAATTAAAAATCTATCCTTCTTAATATTACCAAAAATAAAAACAATAATTAAAGTGCACATCGGAAATTAAAAGAGTAGGGAAGAAGACGACAAACACAAGAGATTTATACTGGTTCGGCAACAACCCGTGCCTAAGTTGTCTTGTATTTTTTGGTTAAATTGATTGAAACAACATGTTGTCAATGTAACCTCTATTGCGTAAGTTGATTTGATTGAGTTTACATGGATGTTGCATGGAATTATTCATGCGAATTGTGCTCAGCCCAAAGGAAGACACAATTTGGCAGAATAATTACATGCTTGCGATGGTAAACATGTGGTAATTATAAATAATGTGATTTTCCATGTAAATAATGAAATGTTCAAAGGCAATCATTATTTGACCAGAGTAATCATCATATAAGTTTTCCATGTAAGCAATGAAGTGTCCAAAGACAACCTTTGTTTGACAGGACTTATCATCAATGTTTGATCAATGCATTGAGAGTACCACTTGCAATTAGTCTTTTTCAATCCAAAGATTGAGGATTAATGGTGCGCTAGGTATCTTATTTGGGTCTTGAAATTTAGCATAAAGATTATTTTTGCATTGTATGTTTATTTTCTCTTCTTTAATTGTTGTTGTTGTTGTTGTTGTTACTAGTATGGTCTAAATTACTCATATTATTTGAATCCCAAATCTGCATGTGGAAAATTTAGAGTTTGAAAAGGGAGTCCTAAGGTGATATATGAGTAATCTTGGTGTGCAACACTAAAGTAGTAAAGCACATTATGCGTTAATTGAAGAGAACAAGAAACTACATGTTTTCATATCGAAAGTCTAGAAGTTTAGAAATCATTAGGTATTCTAACTTTGATTTTTTTGGAATGTCTTAATAGCAATCACTCCACATAAGAATCCACATTTAACTGTTTGTGAAGTTAATATTTTGCTATGAGACATCATACTAGAATTTATGATTGCTAAATTATTGTAATTGACTTGCCTGTTGCCGCCAACATTAAGTAGCCATTGGGTGTTTATTGGGTCAATATATTAGTGGTATTATTAAGGATTCAACCAAGTAAAAGTTTGTTGACATAAAGTATTTGGTTGTTAAATAAAGAATTTATAAAATACAGATTTGCATAAAACATATAGGGACTCATTCCATGCTAGCTGATCCACTTACTAAAGGTATGACACTTATAGTTTTTCATGAGCACACTACTCATATGGGTGTAATTCCTTAGTACCTTAGTTTAGTAGGAGTCTTACTTATGTTTTATATCTTATGGTTTACAAATATTTTATTGTTTGGATAAAGTTGAATTTTATCATTTCATTATTAGCTTGTTTTGTTTGTAATATTTATGGTGTGTTTGGATAGATCTCTATAAAGAATAAAGTTTGGACCAATTGGAATAGGCATGACTAAGATCACATTGCATGTAATTTTCATGCTGCTTATCCATATTGACTTATGTCATTAAGTGTACTGATGTGGTGGTCATTGGGGTTTAGTTACATTTGTTGTAATGACGAAAGCCGCAATGATTCTATTTATTGATATATGAGAAGAACCAGGTTGTTAAGGTGGAAGTCTAAAGGTAAATAACATACAAATGTGCGCTTAAAGATTTTTGATATAATTGTTACAATATGTAGCCCAAGTGGGAGATTGTTGGAATTTTCTATTCCAATAATTAATGTGGGATGATATTATAAGACAATTATATTAGTTATTTATCATTAGTGGGTTTTATTTTATGTGATCAAATTAAGCGAGCCCGTTAGACAATTAAATCAAATGATATGGACTTAAATGAGCAGAAGTCGGTATTGACCCATTAGGGGATAATGAGAACCCTATTAGGTTAATACGCTATTAGAAGGCTATGGTCCCCAATATACCAAGCCGACGCATATAGTTTTTCTCCCCCCCCCCCCATCTGAAGAGGTACGAAGGTCCTAATAAGGAATAAAGAGATTCCGATTGAGGAAGAACGATGAAGCCACCGGTTACGTTGTTAGTCGATTATCCATTCCGTAACAAGTCCTAAGAAGAGTACATAGATCAAAAATCACCTACGGATTCAGATTCCACTGCGTTTGTTTGATCAATCATTATGGATCCAAGTATTCCTAAAACTCTTCTTGATAATCTAGCATAATGTGTTCCTGGTGGTTATTGGTATTTCATAAGGATTCCCTAAAATTTCAACACTGGAAACTTCAGATCTTATCAGACAAAGACAAGCAATATCTGCTTATCCCAGGAAACAAGATCAAGCTACACAATGGTTTATTATTCAATCCTAAAGATACTCTCCACAATTACAAGTTTCTCTATAAATATAACATCAAGATTTGAAGAATGACGATGAACACGTACAAAAAAATAAGAGTCGTGAATCAATAAACGAGAGAAAAGAAAAACATTTGTAAAGAAATACACTAAGCTTAAAAGAGTTTATTTTTTGTAATATATAAAGCATTTGTGAGAGATTATAACTTCATTGTAAATTCACTCTTTGAGTATTGTGAAAGAATCTTTGATTTTAAATCAAACTTCTATTTGTGAAAGCCATGGTTGACTTAGTGATAAAATAGTACTTGAGTGTTCTTAAATGTAGGGGAGTTTAAGGGTTGTACCAGTAATGACCTTGGGAATACTTGTAAGTCAAAAGTGACAGAAAAAAATACTTGTTGTAATCAAGTTTGATTAATGGAACCCTTTACCAGTTTGTAAAGGAGAACCATACATAACTCAAATTGAGTGAACCAGTATAAAATGAAGTATTATTACTGTTCTTTTATGGCTTGCCAAAGTATTTTAAATTTCATTATTGATACATTTTGTACCCAAGATTTTCACTAATAATAAGTTTTATATCTCATTGGACGACAATCCACCTGTACTTGAGAACTTACCTTAGACACTAAACGAGAGTTTTAGTAAACTGATTTAAAATACTTTGGCATTTATTGTATTTTATTTATATTTTGACTAATACACTATTCAATCCCATTCTAGTGTGATTTATCGTATTTCATAATAATCTCAAACAAATGTTTAAGGAAAAAAAGAAATTATAGAAATAAGGGTAACTAACTTGGATGTGTGAGAGTGGGAGAAAAAACACAAAGAAAATATGCCATAGAAATTATTTTGGTTTTCCCCTTTTATTGGACTATTTTAATATATTTTAATTGTGTAATATCCATAATCCTCATATAAGATTCAGACAATTTTAAAGGGTAATTTAGTCCAAGTACATGTGTACACCAATTAGAGACAAATTAAATTAAATTTAAATTTGAAATTAAACCGATTAGATATTTTTGAAACTAAATAATGAACTAAAAATAATGCAATTAATTCGAACAAATTTTCTCCTTCAATTCAATTCAATTTGTAACCATTTCCCGAAATTCTCTTACTACAAAACAGTTTAAAACATTGTTTAAATTCCAAATGATAAGATCATGGATAAATTTTACATCCCTCCCGTTTTTTCTGTTATTAATTATGCTTTTTTTTTTTCTTTGTTAAAATAGACAGTCTTATCAGATGAATCAAAACTTACGTAGCCGGCACGTGTCCACTTATGTTATCAACGGTCGATACGCGGTATCCAAAAGTCGCTCGATCTAGATTTTCTAAGCTGTATATTAATCAATACTCCAGTGCGGAGGCTCGGTACGCCCGAACCTCCATCTCAGCTTCGGTTTTTATTACCGAGTCTTAGCTTAGGAGCTCCATTCATTATTCAAACTCTTTCATCTATCACCATAACTCTCAACACAGTTGAAATGCTTGTTGGAACCAGTTCATAATAGTAGTACTTCAAAAAACTCAACTAGTCCTCACTGTCACTGCGTCACGAACCCTAATTCCCTTTCTTCTTCTCTTTTTGCTTTCGATCTTTCTCTCTTCTTCAATTCAGTGGCAGAGGTGGCTGAATTCACGTGATTTCCATGAGTGGCTCCGTTTTCCTTGAATCGGACACGGCGACTGTTCACGGTTCGCAGTTTCCGAAATTGAGCTTGATTCCTCGTCGGCGGTGATCGTCGGTGCATGCAGCCTCGGATTGGTAATGTGCGAGTTTGATCCATCTATTTGCGGCGTTTTGAGGTCGGTTTCTTCGCGATTCACGTGCATTCTGTTAGTTTTCAGTTTTTGTGATTCGGTTAATTTTTTCTTTGCTTGTTGTTTCGAGGCTCTGTTTAATTTGTTTGTTTGATGTATTGTGAAATTTGGCAGTTAATTTTGCTTCTGACCGGGAAATCATGGCGCAGAGTAATTGGGAAGCAGATAAGATGTGAGTGAAGTAGTTTATGTTTGATGGAGCCAATGGAATTGATTGATCCGTGTAACCGATTGCATTTAATGGTTATTGTTGTTTTATGAGTTTTTACTATTTTTTTGAGTTCTTACTATTTATATCGTGATTTCTTCGGTTTTGCTGCCAGGCTTGATGTTTATATTTATGATTATTTGGTGAAGAAAAAGTTGCACAACACTGCTAAAGCATTCATGACAGAAGGGAAGGTTTCTCCTGATCCAGTAGGTGAGAGATAATTGATGTGGCAGTTTAATGCTCTTAATTGCTTTTTCCTTTTCCTTATTTAGTTGTTTTTGGAATACCCCAATTCTAACGGTTTTGTGCCATGTTCGTGTACATCTACTGGGTGGGAGATTTTTGAGGTAGTTATACTTGCAACTGATTATAGTTAACACTCTGCAATTGCAGCAATTGATGCTCCTGGAGGTTTTCTTTTTGAGTGGTGGTCTGTTTTCTGGGATATTTTCATTGCGAGGACAAATGAGAAACATTCTGAGACTGCTGCAGCATATTTAGAGGTACCTCCCTTTTCTTCCTTTGGTTTTGGTACCAGATAGAAAATCATCCATGAGCCTTCACCTTATAGCTTAAACTTTCTAGGTCCTAATTGATATAGCTTATTGATAATATTTAGAACAGTTAGAGTAATTGTGTTCCCATTTTTGATGACTTACAGGCACAACAGATTAAAGCGAAAGAACAACAGCAACTGCAAATGCAGCAGTTGCAATTAATGCGTCAAGCTCAAATGCAAAGGAGGGATTCTAATCATCCTCCCCTTGGAGGTCCTGTAAATGCTATCACTACAGAAGGAGTGCTTGGGCAATCTACTGCCAGTGCTTTGGCCGCAAAAATGTATGAGGAGCGGATGAAGCACTCTAACCCCATGGATACAGAGACATCCCAACCACTTTTAGATGCTAGAATGGCTCTTTTGAAATCAACAAATCATCCTGGGTAATATCATTGGTAACTTTTATTTAATTTAACTTGAAAAATTGTAATCTTGTTCATGTTTATAAATTTTGTGCCTTTTTCCCAAACAGTCAGATGGTTCAAGGAAATTCAGGAAGTGTGACGGCAGCTTTGCAGCAAATCCAGACTCGAACTCAGCAAACACCTGTACGTGCTACTGCTCAGTCTTCATCTGCATTCACTTCCTTCTTTCCTTCATTTCTTCTCCATATAGATTATGATGCTGATTTCTATTTTTTTCTTCAGCAGGATATCAAACCTGAAGTCAACATGGGTACCATGCAGAGATCCTTGCCTATGGATCCTTCATCAATTTATGGGCAGGGAGGAATGCAGTCTAAGCCTGGAATTGTAAATGCAGGTGTAAAATCAGTACAGGAGAAAAAACAATTTAAAGATGAGATGAATTTAAAATAAATTTGAATTTCCACCATTTTATATCATGTAAAACAGGCAAAACATGGTACCTCTTGAAAATAATTGTATTTCACTAGGAAGTAGGAATGATTGATTACAAGGCAAGCGTATTAATAGGGATTTAGGTAAATAGTTGTAAACTAATTTAGGTCTAACAATCAGGGGAGATATTCTCCTTTAATTGGCGGCGAACTTAAAAAAGAAAGAATATATATGAGATCCTAAAAAGGATATTCTCCTAGCTGTATTAAGCAGATATCATATGATTCTGTTTTTTTATTTGGTACATAGATGATTCTGTTTAATGCTGGAAATTTGGAATAAATCTCCCAAAATCTGGAAATCTGGAATAAATCTCCTTAAATAAAAATCCTGTTACTGACACTCCCCCTCAAGCTGGGTGATAAATGTCTATCATACCCAGATTGGATCTGATGTTTTCATTAGTGGGCCTTGGAAGTGCTTTGGTCAAAATGTATGCAGTTTGGATGCATGAGGGTACATGATCAAAACTGATGACTCCATGGTCAATCTCCTTTTTTTATGAAATGTTGGTCAATTTCCATATGTTTAGTTATGTCACTATGAACTGGGTTCTTGGCGATTCTTATGGAAGCTTTATTATCACAAAAGAACTCTCATAGTGTAGTTTGTAGAAATATTGAGTTCTTCAGGCATCCTTTGTAGCTAAGTTCCTTCGCAAATCTCATGTGTCTTTGACCTAAATTCGGCTTCAGCACTACTTGCTACCACAGATTGTTTCTTACTTCTCCATTTGACCATATTTCCCCCACACAAATGAATAATAACTGGTAGTTGGCTTTCGTCTAGTGCCCAATCTGCATCTGTGAATACTTCAATGCCTCTGTTCGAATTCTTTTTGAAATAAATTCCACTACCTGGAGTTCCTTTTAGTTACTGTAGGATTCTATTGATAGCCTTCATATGAAATTCACTGGCGTCTGTCATGTAACGAGTTGCCATGCCCACAGCAAACATAATGGCAGGTCTAGTATGAATTAGGTTAATTAATTTTCTGATTAGTCTATGGTACCTCACTTTGTTAGTTGGAGGACTCCTCTTTTGCGCCACCTTTCTTGACTGATTTCGTTGGAGTGTTAGCTGCTTTACATCCAAACATCTTAATTTCTTGCAATAGGTCTAACATATACTTCGCTTGAGATACAAGGATCCCATCTTTTTTCCAAGCTACTTCCATTCCTAGAAAGTACATGAGCGGTCCTAGGATTTTAAACTCAAACTCTCTTGCTAAGAGTCTTTTGAGATGGTTTATTATTATTATTATTGGTATTGGAACAAAGAAAAACAACAAGCCCAACAAAAAATTAAGAATTAGCATTTTTGCTTAATCTTGGGGTCAGAAATATGGTATTCTAAGAAGTTGTACTGCTCTGTGGTTAAATTGGGATTTGATCCCCTGCTTTTGCCTCTACCTTCTCTATTCTTGGCCTCTTATGCCACCTCCCATTTGTTTCCCAATCAGCCCCTAAATTATAAACAAGGTCAACTTCCCATCTGAAGAGTGTTTGACAAACATAGGGTGGTCCATTTGACATTGTATGAACCCATCTTTTTTTGATAACTCTAGTCAATCTATCAAACAAAGCTCAGGGAGATTGCTTGAGACATGTAAGGACTTACGAAGCTTTCACACCTTGCCTAAAGTTTCGGATGATTCAAGCCCTAGTGAAATTTTCATCTAGACTTCCTCCTCTAATTCACCATTGAGAAAGGAGGTCTTAATGTCTAGTTGGTAAAGCGGCCAATTCAGATTTTCAGCCAAAGATAGGAGCATGACTGTACTGAGTTAAGTTTGGTTACTGGTGCCTCTTGAATATTTCTAGGTATTTGGATGCAGTTAAGAGAGGTAACACAAGTTTTGTAGCCCTCTGAATTGTGATAGTTTTTCATAAGACGCATTTTCCAATAGGGTGCTGAGTGCAAGATCTCACCCCCTTCCTCAAGGCAACGGACATATCAAGATCAATCAGTTTTGATTAGAAGGACCAACCTGGGTGTGTTTCAAGAAGCTCTATAACTTTGCTTTGGAGTTGTGTCAAATTCTAACTCCTCCTGAGTTTTTTGTCTCCTTGAGTAAACGTGAAGTTTTTTTTTTATTGTGCATTAGGATTCTCTTGTGCACTAGGAGAATCTAAATCTGGTTCACTTGGTTCAGCCATTTGGATTTCAGCTAGAGCAGTAGGTGCTACTGGATTATTGGTAGGTGGTGCTGCTGGTTCAGTGGTAGGTGCTGAGTTAATCTTGATTGTCTCCATCTCTCCAATTTCCAAAAGTTGGGATTCTTCTTGTGCTATTGTTTTTCTTCCCCTGAATTGAAACTTTGGGATAATAGGGCTGGTTTTCAAAGAATATCACATCCATTGTGTGATAGAATTTCCTGGTTGAAGGTGAATAGCATTCTTTTTGGTGTGGTGAATACCCTAGAAAGGTGCCTTTTATGTATTTGGGATCCAATTTGCTGCAGTGAGGCTGGTGATATGTATAAAGGTTGAACATTCAAACACTGTAGGAGGGATTGAAGTGAAAACCTGGGTGGTTGGTAGAAAACACAACTTCCAAAAATTGGGATGGCACATTGCTGTCCAACATGAGTGATCAAACAGGCCTGTATTTTCCTAGCACTACAAAACAGAATAATCTTCAATGCTGGAAATCTGGAATAAATAAATCTCCTAAAATAAAGATCCTGTCACCAACTGTACTATTGCTTCAAATGCTCGAGTTAACCCAAAGACTCTTACAAGTTTGCGAGTCTAGGTAGTAGGTAGAAAAAATGAGTTAACTAGTTGTCAGCCTCTTTTTTGGTTAAACGTGGGTGAACTCGTTAAACTGCTGTAAACTCGCATTAACTCTCGAGTCAGGAAGTGAGTTAATGAGTTTGATATCAAATTTAATTTTTGGCCCCCAATGACCTTACAGTAACAGTGTTTTATGTTGTTCATGCTGTTTTGAAGCCAACGTAAATGTCACATATTACTAGGGCTCAAATGAATTGAAGAAATTAACTCTTTTTTGAAATGTTTTCACTAAAGGAAGTAATGTTTTTATAAATTTATGTATGATTTGGCCTTTTGTGTATTTTTGATATTATTTAGTACTAATATACTATCACACTATATTATTGTGATTTGCTACTTTGATCTATTATGAAATTTGAAATGCTGAATAATTGTTGTGTTAAGAGTATTATGTTATTCATATATGTCATTAGTAGGTTTTTTTAATATTTGGTGAACTCGTAATCTTACGAGTTTGAGTTGAATCTACGGAAGCTCCACCAATTTACCTAGACATTTTAAGTTTGATAATCTTGTATGGTAGTTTAGTTTATTATGCTTTTCACAATTTGGGGTTAATGCATTGGCTTGTTTTACATCTTCAAGATCATTTTCTTATATTAAGTTTTGTGGGCTTCACATAATTAATATGCATTTTCTTTGGCAATCATATTGCTTGGTTTCAATATTCTCTTTCTTCTCCCTTTTCAGGATTGAATCCGGGAGTTGGTAGTCTCACATTGAAAGGATGGCCTTTAACTGTAAGTTCAGCTACGAGCCTTGAATTCACTTTTTATTTAGATATCTAGCTGTATATCTGATCCACTTTAAATGAATTGTAATATGATTTAGGGCATTGATCAAATTCGTCCTGGTTTTGGAGCACCAGTTCAGAAGCCTCTCCTTCAGAGTGCAAATCAGTTTCAGCTTTTGCCACAGCAACAACAACAACAGCTCCTCGCACAGGTTCAGGCACAAGGAAATATTGGCAATTCACCAGTTTATGGAGATATGGATCCACAACGGTTAAGGGGATTAGCTAGGGGAAGTTTGAATGCTAAAGACGGTCAATCAATTGCAAATGATGGATCAATAGGCTCTCCAATGCAATCTACTTCATCTAAGGTAACATTTATTTTATATTCATGACTTCATGTTACACGAATGTGATAAAGCTAGAACAATTTACATGATTTAAATCAACGAGTGTACTTTATGCTTATGTTGTCTTGAGCATTAAAAGGTCTTGCTGTGTTTATGGATGATCTGTAGGTTATGTCTTCATATGCATCTAATCAACTATCCACCCAATTGATTAGATTATATTACTTCTTCATGAGATTGTCTTTTCTACTCTCCCCTAAAGAATGATACTTGTCACTCTTTATGTTAAATGATGTTTAAGCACGTGCATTAAAGTACAAGGTGTTTGGTGGAGAATGTAGAACTGATCCTAGTTTCTGTCTTTTTGATATGCTCTAGCCCAGTGTTGTCAATAGCAGATCGCGGAAAAACGCGAAAAGCTGAAAATCCGCTATAGAATATAGCGGATAGCGTCGCAGCCAAATAGCAGAAGTCACATAGCGGTTGAAATAGAATATATATATAACAATTAAATATGTATAAAAAAAAGGATGCTATATGCAAATAAAAATAAGCTGGACAAACATTAACATAATATTATCTCAAAAGTTAAATTGTTCAAGACAAAATATGTTCAAGCTCCTCTGCCCCTTCCCCAATATAATAAAAAAAGGCTAAAAACAGCTAAAAGCTAATTAGCTAAACAAGTCCTAGTGAAGCACATAATCAAAATAAGCTAAAAGCTAATTAGCTAAACAAGTCCCAATAAGGCATATAATCAAAAAAGCTAAAAGCATCAAGAAAACATGGACGGAGAAGGGGGAGTATTAAACAAAAGAAAGAAAAAAAGTTGTTACCTGTAAAAAAACAAAGGCACTGGACGAAGAAGGCTGGAAAGTTTTGGTAGGGAAGGGTTTACGTGGTGAGTGGAGACTAAGAATCAGAGGAGAGAAGGGTTGAAGGGTTTACATTGTGACTAAGAATCAGAGGAAAGGGTTTACATGGTGACTATAAAATGATCCTAGAAACTGAAAAGTTGCATGAAGTAGAAGTAGAAATGCTAAGAGGTTCTAGAATGGTCTGAAAAACTGAAAAGTTGCATGAAGTAAAAAGAATAGAGTAAAATGCTACTGTTGGGCCTATTAGAAGAAAACCCAAGTCCATAAGTAAAAAGTAAAAAGAATAGAGTAAAAACATAAAATTTGACTCTAATGTTTTATAAACCAATAGAGTCAAATTTTAAAAACCCACGTGACTATTGCATGTGAGTTTTAACAAAGCCCCAAACAACTTTGAAGACGCGACCTAAATTCGCAGTTCTCTCTTGACTGTTAAACTTTTGGCAAGCATACCAATGTCGTCGCAGGTTACAAATTTTATAAAAGAGATCATCTCCACAGGATCTTGAGTTACTCAGTTTCTCTGGATAAAAGTAAACAGTTCAATAGTTATGTACAATAGATTTAATCGAAATTTCATGGATTTAACGGAATAACGGTAAATAGTGGAAATAACATAAACGCCGTAAATACGTGAAACTACGAAAACAAATAAAATGGATTTAATTAATTTAAGAGAAGTGTAGGATTGGATTTCATTGTTCATATCTTCAGTATCTAAATAAGATTAATACATATGATCATTTTCTAACATCTATGATGCACACGTTAGATCACCCCGAATCGATCCTTCGCATTCGAGAATCCTAAGAATATTTATCGAATATTGATTCCTCGCATATGAAATAACTATTCCAGCATTACAATCATAATCTTGTGTTATTCGCAATCAAAACGTTATGCTCTATTCCTAACAACGTAACGTAAAGAGTGAATTCATTCAGTTCAAATTCTAATAGTACTTTCTTGTCAAACATAAAATTCGATTTCATGAAACTAGTGATCAAATAAAATCAAGCATTGCGAGCAGAATGAAATCACCAATAATGAGTAGAAAAAATTCATATATATAAAATATCAAAATAGATACCTTAGGGTACGAAGATTACATCCAATCCTGCGGAGAAACTAGCTGCTCTTGGTATGGAACACAAGATCAACAGAAGAAATGATGAAGGATGTGATCCACGATCACTTTCATGTCGATCTTTGCAGCTCCAGCTCCACTTTTTCTCTCTTCTCTCTCCTTGTTTGCGCTATTCTCTCTGGTTTTTCTGCTTCCTTTTTTCCTCTGCTGCATGGTTTTTATCTTTTTGATCCAGAAGGTGCCAGAGCAACTCGCCCAGGTGAGTTGCTTCCTTCATGCTGATGTTATGTCACTCGCCCAGGCGAGTTGATAACTTCTTGTTGAAGGAATGTCACTAGCTCAGGCGAGTGATGGCTAGCCCAGGTGAGTTCACCCTGAATCTCTTCATAATGACCCTCAACACTCTTCATCTTGGCTCTATTTCTGGTTCCAACAAATAACCATCAAAACATAAGAAATGCATGGATGAATCTTCCATATTTAAACAAAAACATTTATAAATGTACAATATATAAAACAACTAGAATAAAGGAAAGTTTATGAGAAAACAATTATAATCAAAAGATAAGTGTTATCATTCTAATTCCAAAAATAACTAAAATATGACACTTATCACTGACATGGTTTCCATTCTTTGGGAATGATGAATCAATGAACCCTAAACGCAATAGCCGTGGTGCAATTTCTCTCCAGAGTCCAGATTCAACCTTGTCGGAAATCGACGATGCAACAGCCATGGCGCAATTTCTCTTCAAAGTCCAGATTCAACCTTGTCGGAAACCGACGACACAACAGCCGCGACCCAATGAGATTCCGTGACGTGTAAGGCGCCCGCAATTGCGATGAGATTCAACCTTGTTACGATCACAATATTTTAGCTTGTTACTCCACCTTACAGAAAATTTTGTTGATAAAAGTTTGATATAAGATCCATTTTGGCTTTATAACAATTCATTTCTTCTTTGTTAATATGATTATTTTGTATTTTTTTATGCAGATCAACATGCCACAGATCCAACAATCCACCTCCCATCAACAACAGGATCCTTTGCATCCACAACAATTGGTGCAGGTATTGCTTTTATGTTTAATTAAGATGATATCAATTTTAGATACTTTTACTTTTTCCTTTTGCCAAAGTTATGTAGGCTGGCAGTTTTTCTTTAAATGCTTCTCTTGCATGTAATGATCATTTGCCAACTATGTTTTAGAATAACCGGAAAAGGAAGGGGCCTACATCTTCAGGACCGGCCAACAGTACTGGTACCGGAAATACACTTGGCCCTTCTAATTCTCAGCCATCAACTCCATCAACTCATACTCCTGGTGATGGAGTTGCTATGGCGGGTAACTTGCAGAATGTTGCTGGTATATCCAAAGGTTTGATCATGTATGGTACTGATGGAGTGGGCGGTCTTGCATCTTCGACAAATCAGCTGGTAAATCAAATTGATAATTTTATAATTTGTATTACGTGAGAAACATGTAATCTACTTGCATACTTTGCTTCCAAATAAATCATTTGTTGTGAAAAAACAATATAGTACTGATTTTTATACTAATTATTAAAGTGCCCTTATGAGACTACAGGTATTGTTCCAATTTTGGCTAATGTTTGTTACTCAGAATATTTCTTAGTATGTTAGAACAGATTGAGAATGCTTCATAGTTGATGGTAAAGATACTTGAATTATATTATAGTTATGTTATTTACTAACTCCCAAGTCTCCTATGATTCCCATATGGTGGATTTTGAAGCAGATATTTATTGTGTATGCTGCAGTTGCTATCATTCATTCTCAGCCTCAGGACATGAATTATAATAAATATATTACTATTTTTTTGGTAAATGTGTGATATTCTTGATTTGCCAATGAATACAAGACTTAAAAACTTCTGCATTGTATCATTAGATTTTTTTTTTTACTGCCCTATATCATCTACTGAATCTTCTTAAGTTACAGATGATAATTAGTTCTTGAATGTTGATAATTTATATCCTTTTAGTTGCAGGATGACATGGAACATTTTGGAGATGTTGGCTCCTTAGAGGATAATGTGGAATCATTTCTCTCACAGGATGATGGTGATGGAAGGGACTTGTTTGGCACATTGAAACGGAACCCTTCTGAGCATGCTACGGATGCTTCAAAAGGTAATCTAATGTTCTTATGGATCTTTAAATTTTTATCATTCCATTTACCAGGTTGCTGGTTATATTGCTTCCATTTCAGGCTTTTCCTTCAGTGAAGTTGGTTCTATACGCAAAAGCAACAGCAAAGTTGTTTGCTGTCATTTCTCTTCAGATGGGAAATTATTAGCTAGTGCTGGACATGACAAGAAGGTAGAATGGATTTCGTTCTTTAACTTGACAGCTTTAAAGAAGATAGAAACTAGTTATAAATAGAACCAATTATATATCTGCTTGTGAAATGTAAATTAAATATCTTCCTTCTTTCCCTTATTAAAAGTTAACAAAATTAATTATGTATTTTAAATAATTAGATGCATTTCAAAACACACAAATAAGCTGAAGTCAGTGATTCCATATTGATGTGAATATGTGATAACTGCTTGCTCCTATTAGGCATTCATTCATCCTTGTCATTTTTATTATTTTCTTTCTTCATGTTTTGCCTTGATACATGGCTTGTTTGCTTAAACTGATTAGCTCGTACCTCACGTGAAATCTTATATAAGGGACATACCATGACATTATAGTAGGCATGGTGTCCCTTTCCATATGTAAAAAACACAATCTTTACTCTTCTCATCATCATATAACTGTTGGGACAAGAGCAGGCATTAATCAGTTAAGACTGAATAACACCCTTCGATTAAGTTGTAAGCAAAAGATGAAAAGCCTAAGTATCCATGTGTCTTTCCTTTGTTTGGTCCCATATACTGAATGTCAAGAATCAATTCTGAAAGCATAAGCATCCTCTAATGCAATACATTCTTCCTTATGCTGTAATTAGACATTTATTTAGAAGAATAGGGTGGGTAATGATCGAATTCTCAACCATTTAGTTATATGGCCATTTTTATCATATTGAACATTGAGTAATGGTTGTTTTAATACTGAACATTGAGCATCTATTAGCTGACTATTACTCCTTCTGAGTTGAATAAATAAGTCTGTCTCAAGAAAACCTTGAAAAAACAATTTTAAGTTTTGTTTTGTTTTTTATGCACAGGTTTCTATATAATTAAAATGGGTGCCTCTTAATAAGATCCTATATTCAATGAGAGAAGATAGCTTTATGCATTTGTGGTCTTCTTATTCCGGGGGTTCTCCAGGTTTAAATCCACAATGAGAAAGATTTTGATAAAGAAAAATAAAGAGAAATAATATATACCCAATTGATTTGGTGAACGGATCATATTGTTGGCTGGATTAATAATTTATTTAGATAAAGAATCTGGCCATTTGACCACATTGACAGAATGTTCATGCTAACTAATTCCATCAATATCTGATAATTTCCTTTTTACTAAAACTGTTCTATACCAAAAATAATGGCCTTTGTAAATTGTTTTTATTGATTAGGATGAAAATATTTATAGGAAGTTTAATAAGTTTGTTTGTCCTTGCAAATATAGCAAATTTTAATCTTAGAATGGTTTGTTTGTCGCTAGACATGTCACTTCACATGATCTCAGAATGGTTACTGATGTGGCATGTCTAGATACATGCCACATCACCATTAAATAATGATAGCAACCGTTTAAAATAATTAAATTTATGAGGATCAAAACCTACAAAATTGTTTTTAAGGACTAAGACCCACGTTTACCATAATAAACTAAAAACATATTTAAAACCTTTATAGAATTTTACACATAACGTTGAGTGTGTGATACATCCTTCCCTCCATTGTGAACTGACCCTTATTTGTGTTAAAGATATGGATGCTCATTCTATTGCTTGTTATTAGGTTGTTCTGTGGAATATGGAGACATTGCAAACAGAAAGCACTCCGGAGGAACACAGTCTTATTATTACTGATGTTCGCTTCAGACCAAATTCAACTCAGCTGGCAACATCTTCATTTGATACAACTGTGCGGCTGTGGGATGCTGCAGATGTAAATTCCTTTTCACTTGTTATTCTCTTTTGATTGTTAGTGCAGACCTTTCCTTGTCTGTCCTTGGTATGAGACTAACATCTGCTTTCTATTAAGTAATGCCCCTCTCTATGGGGATTATAATCTTTGTTACTTTTAGAAACTATATTATGTCTAGGTTCAGTGCATTCTGCATTGTGAAAATTTAGTAATATAGTAATTTGGAAAAATGAAAGAACCCACTTACTCCACAAAATAAGTGTAAGTCTTGAATATTTACTTTGATTAATAGTTTTTTTTAAAGATAGAATGTGAATATTTTGATATTATCTTGATCACACATACCAAGTTTTAGATAAATTAAACATTCATAGGTATCTAATCTTATAACCAACATTTACTTATATTTTATGTTTAGATGGTAAAGTATCCCTTCAAATGAAGTTAATTGATAAAGCATCGACAAGTTTTTAACTTTTATTTGAAGTTTGTTACACTTGATCCACTTAAAACTCAACCCAATAATTTGGTTTATCCAATTCAGTTTCCATAAAATGTTCTTAAAAGTGGAAGTTTAATAATATTCTTGGAATAAGTAGATCCCCTCGCTTGTGATAATTATCTGATATCTATATATTGCATTCATTATGTAATTTTATTAGGGCTAAAATATATTTGTGATCCCTAATAAATATCCGAATTGTGTTTGCTTCCTAAAAAAAATTTTCTTCATTTTTGCTTTCTGATAAAACAAAACATTTTGTTTTTGGTCCTTGATACTTTTTTTTAGTCCTTGATAAATTAGCAAATTTTATGTTTGCTCCTTCATAAATTGTTTTCATTTGTTATTAGTGCCTTTGAAAATGACTAATAACAAATGAAAAAAGAATTATCAGGGAGCAAACGCTAAATTCACTAATTTATCAAGGACTAAAAAAAAGTGTCAAGGACCAAAAACAGAATTGTTGTTTATTAGGGACTCAATGAAAAGAAAAAATTTATCAAGGAGCAAACACAAAATTTGGGTATTTATTAGGGATTGAAAATATATTTTAGCCTTTTAATAATTAAGTCCATAGTGTAATTGAGACAGTTTTCAACATATGTTCTCTATTCTCAGTCTCTTTCTCAACAGTTACTAACACATGATATCATTTTATGTCATGGAAAGGGTTGTTTATTTTCAGGTTGCTTAGTCAACAAATAAAAAAGATTGCATTCGTCTTGATTGTAATTATTTGTCTATGTTGGCCTACCTCCAACAGATTCATAGCAAAATGTAATTCATTAGTTCTTGTGTCCAAAATTATGGACCTTGATCCTATTTATCCGTAGTTAAACTATTAGAATATTTTGCACATTTATAAATAGGTAGTTGATTGTAATTATGGTGACTACTAAAATTGGTTAGTGATTAGCTTGTTGGTTGATTCTAATTATACTGTACATAACTATATGTGTGCAAGCCAAAATGCATAATGCCTGCTAGAACAAGCAACTAGGCGAATTACCAAGATGGGTTATAGGCTCTAATATCATATTAGATTTCATCTTAAAATCAATTAGTATTAAGTTAAGTTGTTCAACAAATATATAAGTTGCATGTCAAAAATTGAGGTAGGCGATGTGGGACCTTCCAACAACAGCTGTCACAAAAACCTTTGTTTCTTGACCAATGATTAGTAAACTTGGAAATTTGGTAATAGAGAAGCCCTGGTATTTTTGGAAAGTTATATTTTGGAAGTTGGAGCTCTTTGGCCTTTAGATTGATGGCTTAGTCATGTGGTTGCCACTTTTCCAAAAGATTGAAGTTTGAACTCCTGGTCCAAAATAAGAATTAAGCACTTAGTAGGATCTGGTTTGATTATTGTTGTTGTTGTATGTTGGGATGTCCTTTGGAAATTTTAATTTTTGCCCCATGGTTTATTAAATATATTGCGACTTACCTTTGACTATTACTTTTGCAGCCAACCTTCCCTTTACATACATATAGTGGTCATACTTCACATGTGGTGTCCCTTGATTTCCACCCAAAGAAAACTGAACTTTTCTGTTCTTGTGACAATAACAATGAGATTCGCTTCTGGAGTATTAGTCAATATTCTTCCACTCGTGTTTTTAAGGTCACTTACAAAATTTACTTTATTTACCAAGATATTATGAAATTAGGCTTATTCTCTATTCTGAACCGTATTAAATTAATCAAGCAGGGAGGATCTACACAGGTGAGGTTTCAGCCAAGGCTTGGTCACCTTCTGGCCGCAGCAAGTGGCAGTGTTGTGTCTCTCTTTGATGTTGAGACTGACAGGCAGATGCACACGTTACAGGTGCAAACAAGGGCACCCAACTAAAGAAATCAAAAGAAAATAATAATTTTTGTTCCCTATTTTTTTCATTATAATATCTTGTTATAATTATAATTTGATGTATTTCTAGGGACACTCTGCCGAGGTACACTGTGTCTGTTGGGATACAAATGGAGATTACTTAGCATCTGTGAGTCAAGAATCTGTCAAAGTGTGGTCACTTGCCTCTGGGGAGTGCATTCATGAACTTAATTCTAGTGGAAACATGTTTCATTCTTGTGTTTTTCACCCTAGCTACTCCACTCTTTTGGTTATTGGAGGATACCAGGTATATTTGTGCATATCAAGCTATGTTGTACTTGTATGTTATACTTATACCTTTTCGCTCTTTTTATTGTTTCATTTGCTTTAAAATATATATATATATAAATATATATATATATATATATATATATATATATATATATATATATATATATATATATATATATATATATATATATGTTTGTTTTCTGAAGAAACTCTTAGGTAGAAACTCTTAGGTAGACATAAACTAACACATCATTCTTAGGTACAATCAATATGAATTTCACAACTGATAAAATAAAATAAATCAAAAATCAGAATGTCAAGTAAAATTAAATTTAATTTTTTTCTGTTTTTTTTCTAATCTTCTTCCAGATTTTCTGCTAAATTAAAGATACATATTATGAGCGAAATTTCTTAAATAACAAAGTGAAACCTACAAATTTTTTTTCTTTATGATAAATTTTTACCAATATAAAAATATGCAAAAAATATTTTATAAAATATATTAGTAATATTTTCTTTTTTATAATAAGAAAAAGTTTAATCAAGTACTCAAACAAAATTATAAAAGAATACATAATTTAAATCATAGAAACAATTAAACACCTAATTTAAATAAATTAATAATAATAACAATAAATTGAAATAAAACTTTCTTTAAAATTATTTTGTTAATATATAATATTAATGTTTTCTATTAATGTTGAAGGTAAGTCAAAAAAATTTCGTAGAAATTTGATTTTATGAAGTGCATGAGATGCAGAAACGGATTAAAAAAATATGTATGTACAGCAGCAGGTTCAAAAAAGTGGATTGAGGCTTTATTCTATGAGAGTTCCATAGAATTGACTCGTAGACTCAACTCGTAAACTCGTAAGAGTTCACTTCATATAAAAATACTAACAAAATATCTATAAATAACATAACAATTAAACATTTCAACAATATAATAAAACAAAATAGTAAATCATAAATTTCACAATACTTAAATAACCAAGTCTAGTAATGCATCACTACTAGCATAACTTACAGATGTTATAATAGTGGTAGTGGTAGATCATTTCCATCGAGAGTTTGATGTTATTAGAGAACAAGGATTTGATGTTAGTAAAGGTGATAATTTTTTCATTCGGGAATAACACACTAAATGAAGGTATGTTGAACACTAGATAGACAGAAAACAACAACCCAAAATTTGTTTAAAATCAACGTGTTTTGTTTGAATTAAAAATTTATTATTTAAAATAAAATACTCTACAATTTTACCCCACCAAAATATATTATTTTGAAATTTAAATTACATTTTCTAAATTTGACTTATAGTCCTTTATATATTTCAATTTCAATGCAATTTAGCAAAAAATCAGGAAGATTAGAAAAAAAAAACAAAAAAATCAAATTGAATTTTACCTGACATTATGATTTATTTTATTTTATTTTATTAGTTGTAAAATTCTTATTGGTTGTCCCTAATAATGATGTGTTAGGTTTGTGTCTACCTAAGAGTTTCTCTTGTTTTCTTTACAACAAGCTTTGTGTGCTTACTATTTTTTATTTTTTTTGGGGTTATCAAGCTGTGAGAACTAAATTGAAGGGCATTATACTTTGTTAAGTTTGTGAAAGAAGAGGATATATGATAGAAACTGGACCACATCACTAAAGAAAATGTGTTTTGGAGATAAGAAAATGTCCACAATTATGGCAGTTTTTCCAACAACTTTGATGTCTTGCTGCCGAGTTTTCTTAAAAAACAGTCTTTTTCGTGGAGCATTTTTTAAATACCTAAAAATCTTGTAAATTGCCTCAAGGTGTTCTTCATGTGGTGAGTGCACGAATTGACTCACTAAACTTACTGCAAAGTATCAATTACCTCCTTTGTCTTCACTTCCAAGTTTTATGTTAGGATCTATAGGAGTTTCAGTTGGCCAACCCATCATCCGAGTGTCTTTGGGAAGATCCAAAATATACTTTGTTTGTGACACAACAGTTCCTTTCTTTGATCTTGCAACCTTCATCCCAAAAAAATATTTTAAGGACCCGAGGTCTTTAATCTCAAACTCAGTTGCTAGAGAAGCTTTCAACTTATTTATTTCATTGAAATCATCTCCAGTAATCTCCAAATGAATGTCTCACAAACATTGTATGGTCACTTTGACATTGATACCCTTGCTTGTTAACAAACATTGTATAGCCCATAACCAGAGGTCCCTGAATCAACACTAATACCATGTAATTTTAGGAGAAGAAACTGATCTTTAGTTTTTTCTACATTAATGACAATTACACGAGGGATTTATATAAATCACCGTGATTGCAAAATAAATGCAAAGATAGAAAAATGAGGAGAATCAACTCAGATCTGCATCATCTTATCTTGATATTAACCAACTAAATCTTTAGACTAAAGGAGAATAGAATCAAATCAGATTTGGTTTTTAACTACCTAAATCTTCTAGGATCCTTATTTTAAATTTAAATTTACACACAGCTGTCAACACATGCCATTGCACCTTATGGCACCGCCATGGCGGACCTCCCTTCTCAAATTGCCGCCATGGTGGTGCCTTGGCCGCTGTTTAACAACACTGGACATGACTGGATAAATAACTGTACAGTGATATTGACGATAAACTGGAACGAACAAGGAAATTCTGGTTAGAGGCCTGATCGTACATAAAGTGGAAACAGAAAAGATAAGGAAAGTATGATTGCAACAGGTGGGTAGAGTGTAACTCTAGAATCCGGAGAGGACTAAAGCAACATTATCGAATTAATACATAGGATTAAAGTTAGTTTTGATCTGGTTTTGTATTTGGATGCTCCATAAAAAGGCATCCTCTATTTTCTAATACTTAATTTGAGACAACTTGTTAAATACATTGGTGGACTTGTTGGAACATGTTTTGTAATATATCATTGATTGAAAGCATGTTTTCATTTGATTCATTCACGCTGTGCAGTCATTGGAACTATGGAACATGGCTGAGAATAAATGTATGACAATTCCAGCTCACGAGTGTGTGATATCTGCTCTAGCACAGTCACCACTTACAGGAATGGTTGCTTCGGCCAGTCATGACAAATCTGTAAAGATTTGGAAATAGAATTGATTTTGTGGTTCAAACAACCGTATCATATATGCTACCTGTTACATTGTCAGGTATAACAACAGGTAAAGCAGGATTGAAGAAAGTACAAAGATGATGTGAGAAGAATCTCCCACGAGTGATGTATCCACCATCCTCTCCCTATTTCTCCTTCGTCATCTACTATGATAAGGGGCTTAGTTCATTTTCTTTGTTCCTGTTAGTTTGACTAATCCTTTTGTTTATTTTTCTACTAAAAAATTTAAATTATTGCTTGGTTGTTTGCCAGATGTTGTGCAAATGAGGGTTGTCATTGTTATTATTAGCCCCTTTTCTTTTAATATCCAAAATGTATGTTGTACAAGTTTTCATTGTCTTTTTTACTAATTAACAGATGACACCAATTAATTAGTAATGAATATATAAATTGATGATATTAACTGGTTGGAGAAGTCCTAGATAATCTTTAACTCTTCTGTTGGATGTTGTAAACCCTTGTTTGCAGGAGTGTATGATGGATTCACTGAGCACATAATAGACTAGCTTTAGTTCTCTAACTTTTTTTTTTTTTTTTTTTTTTTTTTTCTGTGTTGAGATCTTTGATGAGTATATGATGAAATTTAATCATTCTAATTTGCACTTATTTCTTTGTCGTTGTTGAACTTCTGTTATTAGTATCTTGGTTTTGCTCTCCGTCTTCAAAGATTGATGTAATGTAATTTATAAGTGTCACTTTAACAACTAGACCTTCGGAAAATGAAATGTATTTAGTATTAGTGTTAGGGTCATTCGAATGAATTTTAAGAAATTGTTCTTGATTGTATTTCTTTCAATTAATGTTTATTATGCAATAAGAAAGGCTTATCTTCGAAAATATAGATTCGACTAAAGTATGAGTATCTAAAAGAGAAATATGTAAGATCGAAAGGATGGGTTCTATTATTTCTTTAAAGTGTTTATATGTTGGAACGAATTCTCGAAACATGTTCGAAAATTTATGGATCGAGAATAAATATTTGAGGTTTCAAAGCAATTATCAAGACGGTTTAATCTTATTCAAAAAGAAACAAGGTGCAATCAGCTATGAAGATTAGTTATTTTTATTTTCTATAAATAGGTAAAAATGTATCATTTTTTATTCGTTTATGAACATTTACACATTTCTTGTATATCTTCTTTGTCGAAATTGTCTTCTTGGTTCAATGGAAACATGCATGTTTTTGTTCATTTTTGTTTTTATTTTTGATTCTACTATAACATCTATCAATGACACTTTCTTTTTTGTATTGTTTTTCATCTATTGTTTATATTTTTATGTTATTGAAATTATGTTCATGTATTTGTAAATGTTGTTGGTTCAAGTTTTATTTTCTGTTTGTTAACAAAAGTTAATCATTATTTGTTTGAATTGTGTATTATAATTAGAATACTCGTTTTATACTTAATGTGAAATTTGTTCTTGTTATCAACTTCTAAAACATATTTCTTTAAATTGAAAATCGTAATAAGATTACTAGTTTGAAAACAAAACCTGTAAAGTATTTTGGTTTAGTAAACTTAGTCCTAAAATTAGATTCTTATTTGTTGATTTAATATTTTCAAACATAATACCAAAATTGTCAATCAACCATTAGTTGAAATAATTTACATATCAAACTTAACTAGTGGCGATGTTGTATGATAAGGCATGACTGATTCCATGTTTATTAGTAGCAGATTAAAACAAGGCATCAAAGAATTGAAATCTAGGGGATAGAATTATAAGATAACGATAGAGATATAAATTTCAATAATTTAAAATTTTAAACTTTCAATAGTGTAATAGGATTTCTAACGATATTTTATTGTGAATATAAATATACTTAGCAGTATTTGAACATGCTATAAGTTCTATAATCATGGTTGAGGAAGAAAAAAAGTCAAAGTTCTGCTTCTACGTCAGGCAAGTTCTCAAGGATGCAAAGACTTGATATCAAATGATTGAGAGCCTTGACTCTACTCACATCTTCTAGAAGACTAAGACCGTACTTCTAGAGTCATTAGATCTTGGTTCAAATTGACCACCCCATCTAAACAGTCTTAAAGAAACTAGAACTCGCAGGCTGAGTGATAGCTTGGTTGATCGAGTTGTTAGAGTTTGGGCTCAAGTATGAACCAATGGGGGAAATGAAGGCTTAATGCCTAATAGACTTCATCATCGAATTAACAACCACTACAAAATTAGAATCCGAGTGGTGGAAATTGTATGTAGATGGTTCATCCAATGCAAAGGGGAGTGGGGTTGGAGTCATCCTAGAAATCCCTGATGAAGTAATCCTAGAGCAATTCTTGACATTCAAGTTTGAAACGACGAACAATCAAGCCGAGTATGAGGCACTTCTAGCCGACTTAAGGTTGGCAAAAGAAGTAGGATCCAAGCACCAGAAGTGTTAGAGCGACTCCAAACTTGTCACTAGGCAACTAAATGGAGATTATCAAACTAAGAAACCTCAAATGACAAGGTACTATCACATTGCTACTCGGGTCAAAGAAGCTTTCACTAAGTTCAAGCTTTGACATATCGTAAGAGAAAATAATGAGCGAGCCAACTTGTTATCAAAGCTTACTGACACCAAAAAGAAGGATGAATACAAAACAATCAACCAAGAAGAAATCTTAGAACTAAGCCTAAACAAGGTTGTGGTGAGTGTAACTCCCGTCAACCAAGAATGGATAACAGAAATTTGGAACTTTCTAGAGAAAGGCTCACTTCTAGAAAAATTAGTAGCAGTAAAAAGTCTCAAAAGGAATGCTAGCTATTATGTGATAGAGAGAGAAAACCTGTATAGAAGAGGTTTTACTGCACCTTTGTTGAAGTATCTAACTCGAGATGAAGACGAGTATGTAATGAATGAGATACATAGAGGAATATGCAGAATGCACTCAAGATCTTGATCAATGACAACCCTAGTCCTCAAAGCCGACTACTATTGGTCGACAATGAGAAAAGATTGTAGAATATGTGAAAAAGTTTGAATAATGCCATAAATTTGGCAACACTTCTCATTTGCATGCTAAAAAATTGAATGTCAAGAATTTAAGATTCTCCACTAAGTATGCTTAGGTGTCATGAGGCATGTAAAGCATGAAGAACATGCACAAAGTGTGGCTATGTGATGTGACAATGAGGTGTAGCAAGCAAATGCTCATCTCCCCCTTATCCTGGTCCGAAATTTAATTAGATCGGGCTTCTCCAAATTCAATTAAATTTCCCTCCCAACACACACATCGAATAGTGCATTTAATGCATGTGAAATTACAAAACTACCCCTAATACAAAAACTAGTCTAGGTGCCCTAAAATACAAGGGCTGAAAAATCCTACATTACTAGGATACTCTAAACTTGTGGGGTACCCTCCCTACACTATGGAGTCCTAAATACAAGGCCCAAAATATAATGAAACTCTAATCTAATATATACAAAGATAAGTAGGATCATACTTAGCCCATGGGCCTAAAATCTACCCTAAGGCTCATGAGAATCCTAGGGCCTTCTCCTGTATCCCTAGTCCAATCTTCCTGGAGTCTCCTAGCCATGACTCTGGTGATGGGTCCCCTCCTTGGGAGGATTGCATCAAATGGCTACTTCAACCTACCTTGACTTAGATGAGAAAGGTAAATCAGTGGATGAGTCATGATATAGAGGTATGATTAGATCACTTCTCTACTTAACTGCAAGTAGGCTGGATATCGTGCTAAGCGTTTGCTTATGTGCAAGATACCAGTCCAATCCTAAGGAATCTCACTTAACTGTTATTAAAAGGATCATTAAGTATCTTAAGGGCACATAGCCACCATCTTGGCAACCAATGTTCAAAAATTCATATGGAAGAACATTGTATGCCAATTTGAGATTCCCAACAATTTGATCTCTAATAACGGAACCTAGTTCATTGACAAAGGAGTTGAGGACTTCCTTGAAAGCTTGGTGATCAAACATAGAGCAACTTCAATAGAACACCCAAAAAGTAATGGGCAAGCTGAAGCAGCTAACAAAGTTATACTCTAAGAGGTCAAGAAGTGAGTCGAAAAGGCCAAAGACAATTGGACCGAAGAGCTTTAAGTTATAATGTGGACTTATTGTTGTTCTGGTCAATCGACAACAAGTGAGACCCCTTTTTGATTCTCATACAGATCAAATGCAATGATAATAGTATATGTCGATGAACATACCTTTTGAAATATGAACTTCATAGAAGAATAAAATAAGAAGATGCTTAATGAAGCACTTGATTTGGTTGAAGAAACCATCAAGGAAGTCCACATAAGAGTCAAGTTGTACTAAAGGAGAGTCGAGAAAAGATACAACAGTTGGGTCTAACCGAGAAACTTCTTGGCATGCGACTTGGTGTTAAGAAAATATGGAAAAGCCTAGAAAGATGCTAGAGAAGGAAAACTTGTTAAACTAGGAAGGCTCTTTCAAAGTAACTGCAGCACTTGGAAACAGAGCCTATCGACTAGGGCACTTATTCGGCAAGGTGATTCCAAGAACATGGAGCGTTGCTCATCTCAAGTTCTATTATAGTTCAACTTGTATGTGGTGATGTATATTTTTCCTACTCTGGCATATTTTTCCCAAAAGGTTTTTTTTTTGTTAAGGAGGTTTTAAAGAGGCACATCCTATTTTCATATTGAATAAGAATATTCTTCTTATCATTGCTACTGGCTTTATAGAATCGTGCAAACCAACCAATTTCTCCGACTAAAGACCCAATTTGGGGGCATAGATGAGACCAAATGAACATTTGGCTTACTAATAATCAGACTAACACCTATAGTTGGCTAGATATAGAATGCAAATAACTTAAGACATATGGCTAAAAGAAGACCAAAAATTCAAGTTACTTGGCTAAAATTAGATTGAAGATAACTAAGTTAAAAAAAAAAAACTTCGTACCCCATTGCCCAGAGGCTCTTCGCTATGCGAAGGTATGGGGGAGGGATGTTGTACGCAGCCTTACCCTTGCATATGCAAAGAGGTTGTTTCCGGATTCGAACCCATGACCAACAAGTCACCAAGGCACAACTTTACCGCTGCACCAGGGCTCGCCCTCATTGAAGATAACTAAGTTGATTGGCTAAAAAATAGAACATAACAAAGTTACTCGGTTAAAAGTAAAGATCCAAACTTTGACTATTTTGGCTAAAATAGACCAAGTAAACTAAGTTAGTTGGCTTTACAAGACCAAGTCATTTAAACATAATGCTCGACTAAAATTAGACTAACAAGAAATTGGCTAAACACCTTGAGTGATTGTAGGACCGAATAGTTCCTAATTAAAGATTAGAGAATGAAAAACAATAAAACCTAATGCAAAACTTAAGGGAAAGTACATTATTATATATTAATCAAAATAAGGACCTCATTAGATTGACCAGATCCAAGCCTTTAAAATAAAAGGAAAAAATAACTATGTGGTAGTCTCGACAAGCTCTTCAATGGCCTCTTCAGCTAGCACCTCAGCTTCAGGAACCAACTCCCTTGGGGGTTCACATCCTTATCAATATTGAAAAGGGAGAGGTTGGCTTCCTTGAAGAAGTACTTGGCTTGATGAGTGGCCTTGAAGAAGCCAACCTTGTGAGTTTTAAAGATCTCGACCATAGCTTCTCCAAGATCACTCTTAAGTTTTGCCTCAGCTTCTAAGCATCCACCTTGAAGAGAGCAAACTCCTAGTTGAGGGGTTCAATCTGCAATTGGAGGGACTTTGAAGAAGCCTCAGCAGTAGTTAGCTTGGTCTTTAAAACATCCTCTTGGGAATTAGCCTCCTTTAACTTGATCTCTATATCCTCAAAAGACTTTCAAGAATCCTCGACCGACTGTAGCAGTGTCTCGTTGGCCTTGGTAGCTTCAACCAAAGCTTGTTCAACCTTGGAGCATTTAGTCTGAGCCTTCTTAGATTCCTTAGTGGCATTCTCGAACTCATCGGCCCAAAATTCGATAGTCATCCAAGATCTTGCTACCAAACGAGTAATCGAGTCCATCGACACTCAGGGGCCAACTTCCCTCAACATGTCACGGTCCAACTGGTTGAGCATGGAAGACTGGATGAGAGCCCCAAGATTGAAGTCCTTCTTCCAAAGAGAAGCAACCCTATCCTTCAAGGAAAGAAAGCCATGATGACTCTCGACAGGGGAAGATAACAATAAGCACAGACTCCACTCTTGGCCACTTGGAAGATCCCTCCCCTTGGATCCAGATGCATCCTCTTAGCGGCACCCGGGTTGGTCAAAGGAGAAGGTAGAATCCATTCATCAACAACATGGTCTTGTTGCTTCCCTTTGGCTTTCTCCGCCTTGGCCCTTTAAGCCTTCTCGGCCTAAGCCTTCTGAATCAACTGGTAGGCAAACTTAGCCATGACCACTGAAAAAGAAAGGCAAGGTTAGAGGAAGGAAAATAAAAGGAAAGTAGAGAGTAGAGTGAGAAAGACTCATGATTCAAGTTCTCCTTAAGTGTCTTGGAGAAAGGAAGATCCACCAAGATTTTGCAGTTAAAACCTCTCAGAAGTCTGTAGAGTACAATCATATCCTCTTAGTCAGAAGTAGACATGTACGAAACATGCTTCCAAATGTCTTTGGTTGGGGAAGAGATCTAGTAAAAGTGTAACCGAGGCGTCCCTTGCCAAGTAAAGTAAATAGGCTTTGATTTGACTCCAAGATGCACTAGAAAGAAATGACTTTTAAAATTTTTCCAGGAGGTGGTATAAAGGTTGATAACAACCCTACTTGGAATGCAGGAAAGAGAGATCCAACCTGATGAGGACATGACCAAGAGCAAGGGCAAGGATCCACTTGAAGGACTTGGAGGACCTATGACAAGGGCTAGAGCAAGGAAAGCCAAGGAAGCCCTTCAACAAGTGTTGTCCATACTATTTGAATACAAGCCCAAGTTTCAAGGAGAAAAGTCCAAGGTTGTGACCCAAATGGAGGAGGACTAAATGGCACCACTTTGTCTCAATTTTAGAGTTTTTAGTTTGTCTAAATAATGGCCCAATCCTTGTAAAGTTGGCTGACCAAAAATATGTTTTGGGTTAATCAACTAAAAGGGCTTTAGTTAGGTTTAGTTCAAGTTGTAATAAGGGCGCAATTGGCAACCTAGGCATCAGCCTTTTGGGAGACCAAATGCTGGCTAACTTGATGGCTGTTGGGGGTGACTTTTGGTTGCCACAATTTCAGCTACGCTCAGCCATTAAGTTCTTTAATTCCTTAGGTTAATGGCATTAAGTTCTTTTAATTCTAGGTTAGTGGGTCATTACTAAAATCTGATGTAAAGCTTCTATATAAGCTGAACCATTTTATCAATAAACACAAGTTGAGTTTTATTGATAAAATTAGAGTTTATCTCTTTTATCTTAGTGAGAGTGATTCTCCTAAATTCTTGAGTGATTCAAGAACACCCTGGCTGTATCAAAGGACTTTCACAACCTTTGTGTGTTGCCCTCGCTGGAAAGAGTGATTTTTTCCTTCCTTTCATCTTCAACCTTGTTCTTTCAAACCACAATTCCAGAAAATCCACTTCTGCCCAGAATTATCTCGTGGCCATAACTCCCATTTTTCACATTCAAATTAAGTGATTCTTGAGCCTAAATTGAATTTCAAAACGAGACCTTTCACCTCGTTTTGGAATCACCTCATTTGGAGCCCTGTAGCTTGAGTTATTGTCATTTCTATATATTTTTTCCAGCCACCACTTAACCTACGTTTTTCCATCCCATTCATCCATTTTATGCCAAGAACCACCTTATTAAGACCCACGAAATTAACCACCTTATTTTCCATCCTTTCCTTAATCAATTTCCGCATTTTCCATCAAGGTTTAATCCTAGACGATCCTAAGTCAGCCTTTGTGCCATGAGGGTTCATATCATTTGGTATCAGAGCTCTGGTTTTAGGATCAACACTTCCTTTGCTGGAAATATTGGGTAACATCCTTCTTTATTTTTTCTTTGCCATTTATATTACCTTCTTGTTCATGTTCTTTTTTTTCTTTTAAGCTGAACCATTGCAAAAGTTAAGCCTTTTGATATCTTTGTTATATAAAAAAAACAGAAATTCGTATAAGCAAAAAAAAAATAAAATTGGGCTGAATGGTTCATGCTTGAAGAACTTTTTTTTAAAAAAAAACCTCTTTAAGGTAATATATTGGTTGTATGAAGGATTGTTACTTGAATTCCTAAATTCTGAATTTTATTTCCTTCAATTGTGCCTAAAAACATTGTTAGCCTTTTTCTTGGTTAACCTTTTCCTTGTCTCTCTAGCCTTACCTTACACATATTGGTGAATTGTTCTTTGTTGTGGCCATAATCTCTTGAATTGCCTAAGAACTCAAGGGGAATTAGAGTGGTAAAAGGAAAGAGTGTTTTCATTAGAGAAAAGCCATAATTGTGTGATACACTTGAGTGGGTGAGGTATTCAAACAGCAACTATAATTGTCTTGTTACGTTTGATTTGTTTGTTTGAGATGTTAGGTACTAATCCTAATGATGGAGTGGGGCTTTCGCAATTCCAAATGCAAGCTTTGATGCAACATTTGGAGAGGTTAATGAAACAATGAGATGATGCGCTCCATGAGAGGTTGGATCAAATGGAGATTAGAGATCATAATGAAGAAGAAAGGAGGAGAAGAGGGAATGATGGTGTTCCTAGACAAAACCGAATTGATGGTATTAAACCCAACATTCATCCCTTTAAAGGAAAGAATGATCTGGAGGCCTACTTGGAGTGGGAGATGAAAATAGAGCATGTTTTCTCATGCAACAACTATGAGGATGACCAAAAGGTGAAGCTTGCCGTCACAGAGTTTTTCGACTATGCTCTTGTGTGGTGGAACAAGCTACAAAAGGAGAAAGCAAGAAATGAAGAGCCAATGGTTGCTACATGGGCGGAGATGAAAAGGATCATGAGGAAGCGGTATGTGCCGGCTAGTTACTCAAGGGATTTGAAATTCAAGCTCCAAAAACTAACCCAAGGCAACAAGGGGGTTGAGGAGTATTTCAAGGAAATGGATGTGCTCATGATTCAAGCGGCTGTTTTGTCTAGTTAGCAGGTAACTATGGCTCGA